>NW_008619142.1:0-22920 GCF_000691845.1 Merops nubicus | reverse complement strand
GACCCAGAAGATCAGGGGAGGAGCAGGAGAACCAAACGCTGTCTCATCAGCAGTGAGATTCGGGTGTTTGTTTGGAGATTAGAGGTGGTCCCCAGCTGCTCGGGTGCTGTGTGTGGCACTGCAGGGATGCTCCCTGCCCTCCCTGTCACTGTGCTGCAAGTTCCGAGAGGCAGAAGACTCAACAAGTGATGGAGAGATGCTCAGAGTCAGGGGGGGTTTCATTTGGGAGCCAGGAGCAGTTGGAGAGTTATGTGACAGAGAATTACAGCATGTAAAACCAAAATATCTGGAAAGACTCCATCCTGAAAGCTCGATGGAGGGGCGGGGAGAAAGGAAAGCAAAACTGCGTGTGGGGAGAGTCATAACGAGTACAGGAGGAACCCGGTTAGACTTTAAGGAAATGGTTATTTACACTATTTCTGAAAGCTGCTAAAACGAGGCCTTTTAAAGCTCTGGTGGGTGAGCTGGAACCTGAAGTCTCAGGCTGGTTTTTAAAGGACTCAGGTCCTGGCCTGGAGGGGGAAGGGCTGGTGGCTGGTACCCTATCTGCTGCTTGCCAAGGGATTCACATGGAAAGGAAGGCTGGATTCCAAGCGTGGGGCAGTAAGCCCTCACCCAGCCCCTCTCACTCTCTGCCCCCTCCCCCTGCTCCCTTCTTCCCAAACCTTGCCTCAGGAATACATTTGTTGTCGATTTTCTCCAACCTTTCCACCTCTTATTCCCCTTTTTCCCACGCTCCAACCTGCAGCAACAGAACAGTGGGTAAAATTTAATATTTTTATAACCAGCTCACAGCTTTACTTCAGTATTTCTTGTGTTGGGCACCCGATTAAACCAAAACCCAGCTGTCCAGCTTAAAATGGGATCTTCACGTTGGAAACCTGCCACGATTTAAAGCCCACGTGGCACAGAGAGGTAGAAAGTCGTGGAGAGGAGGCCTAAAAATTGCCAACCAAAGGTCTCGTTTGCACAGACATCTACATAAACTGCTGCAGTGGCACGTTGCCTGGGGCTCGTATTTCTAGAGTTGTAATAAGTCAAAAACAAAAAATAACTGCTAGAGTTTATGAAATTGTAAAAATTGAGGTCGTCTTTAAACAGTTTAGGAATGAATTCTAATTCTGGGCCACCTCAAGGCAAGAGGAATTAACTCCGTTTTCAAACTTTCCATCATTTGAACTTGGGTAGCACCTTAAAGAGCTCAAAACCCGCTGTGCTTTAAGGCTGAATATGCCATTTTGAGCAAATAATTTCTTTTTTATTATCATTATTGCAGTGAAAGAGAAAGCAGAGATAATTTTTACCTAACAAAAGCCACTTTTACAACTAAAATGACTCTCCCAAAGCGTGGCCACGCTGCCTATGTGACACACGTGCCCTTTATCTCTCCACACAACCCTCTCTGATCCTACACAGTGGTGTTAGACGTGGTGAACAACAGTGCAAATAAGTTTTGTGAAGGTATTTTGTGTTATTATCCATTTAATTCAAACCTCTGGGCGATGTTGGGGACATAAAAGGTGCCTGGTGCAGTCCCAAGGAAAGGACAACTCTGCCCCCACCCACAGTTCAAATATTGGAGATGTTGATTAAAGGTATTCAAGGAGAGAAGAGAAAACAGGATGTGTTGCTTAGATGAAGTCCACAGCTTGAGGAGACAACGAGGTTTTGAAGCACAGAGAGTGAAGCTCACGTTGACCTGAAAGAGGAGGTGAAGGTCAGGGAGAAGATCTCCCCCCCTCTCTTATTCCACATTCCCTGCTTTAGATCGTGGTATTTAGGAGTTGTTTTAATTTCTTGCTCTGCCTGCACATCCCTTTCAGCCAAAACCCTTTGGGGTAAGGCCACGCCTCCAATCCTGGGGTCAGTTTTAGGCCCCTCACTTCCAGAAGGACCTTGAGGGGCTGGAGTGTGGCCAGAGAAGGACAAAGGATCTGATGAAGGATCTGGAGCCCAAGTGTGGGGAGGAGCAGCTGAGGGAGCTGGGGGTGCTGAGCCTGGAGCAAAGGAGGCTCCAGAATAAAGGCCCAAGGGCTTTGGGAAATGAACCTCAAAAAACCTAAAACCAAAATAAGTGCTCAAATTTCCTTTACATTTCAAGCAGGTATTTCTTTAAAGGAATTAAGATGCCCCTGCTGGGTCTTCTCATGGGCTGGGCTGGGGTTTTGTTCTTCAGGGATCTTTTTTTCTTCAAAGGAGACAGAGTTTTCTCTCATCAAATACTCCTTAAGAGCAATGCAGAAGTGAAAAGTGACCCCCACAGAGCCAGGGCAATCCTACAGAAATATTGGCTGAGCAGAAAGTCAAGGCTGAAGCTTTGGCCCAAAGTTATCTTAGCAGCAGAGTTGAGGGAGTGAGAGAAAAGCTGAGGTAACGCAGCGTGCTCGAGTGTTTTCCCTCACGTCTCAGCAGCCCAGCAGTGGCAAAGCTGGAAATAAAACCTGTCTCCCCAAATCCTGGTGTAGTTCTTCAGGTCCCAAGCCATCCACTCTGCCTCACCACCTGCTCTCAGCAGGCAGTATTTCAGGGATAACACCCAAGAGAAGTGAAAGATCCAAGTGCTGTGTTTGCTCCCTGTTTGCTCTGAGCCCTTTCAACCCTGTGACCCAGAACTGGAGCTGAGACCTCCTCCTCTCCTTTGGCTGGGAGGGGGGCTCCAGCAGGCAGATGCCCTGCAAAGCAGCCCTGCTGCAAGGACAGGACCAGCCTGATGAACTAGTCCCTTCCCCTGATGTTCAGGGTGTCAAGAACAGTGTAAAATATTCCCCTCAACTATTTTAGCGGTGACCAACGCTCCTAAATTGTTTGTAGGGAAGATCAACAATCAAAACCTATCTTTTGAGGTCTGTAGGGTACACCATGGTGTACCTATAGCCTATATACAGTGCAGGGTCTAGAGCCCAAGTGTGGGGAGGAGCAGCTGAGGGAGCTGGGGGTGCTGAGCCTGGAGCAAAGGAGGCTCAGGGGAGACCTTCTGGCTCTGCACAGCTCCTGACAGGAGCCTGGAGCCAGGGGGGGGTCGGGCTCTGCTCCCAAGGAACAAGGGACAGGACAAGAGGAAACAGCCTCAAGCTGTGCCAGGGAGGTTTAGGTGGGACATGAGGAAAAATGTCTTCACTGAAAGGATTGTCCAAGCCTGTGCCAGGCAACCCAGGGCAGTGGTGGAGTCCCCACCCCTGGAGGGGTTTCCAAGCTGTGGAGATGTGGTGTGAGGGACACGGGGCAGTGGGGACCTGGCCCTGCTGGGGAAGGGTTGGAGGTGATGCTCAGAGAGGTCTCTTCCAAGCAGAACAATTCCATGATTCTGTACCTGTAGAGAATGGCTGAAGGTCTTTCAGCCTTGTAACCAAAAGAAACAGGGGCACAAATGAGTCTTGTGACAATTTGAGTAACTAAAAATCTTCAAAGAGGAGGATTTTAAAAAAAAATAGTACATTTTAAGTGGATAAAACAAAGTCAGATTCCCCTCCTGCAGGCTGCATTACTTAGCAAATTTTGGAACAGCACAGCCTGCTTATTCCTCAGGCTGCTCAAAAACGTGGCATGAAAACATGCCAAGGGATTCAACAGGTTCTGTTGGGAGCCTGGTCTCTACTCTTGCAGATTTGCCTCTTAGGATGTTTCTCTTGATTTTTCCCAGCCTATATTTTTGCTGTCTTAAACTTCATGCCACAGCTAATTATAGCTCCAAGAGTGCAAGCAGAAGAAGGGGGTGGGGAAGAGAGAAACCCCAAGCAGCCCAGGTTAAATAGGGTGGACAATGCTTTGAGGTGCACCCACAAAGCAGCAGAAAATAGGCAGAGAGGGCCAGCAAGGAGCAGAGAAGTGAAGAAATAGGAAGTGAGGTGGCAGTCATGAAGAAAGTCTGCAAGGGAGCAGTTACCCTGCAGGGAAGGAAAAAGCAGGACAGCTTTCAAGGGCAGAGATTAATGTAACCTGGGGGAGGCTGCAGTGCCAGGATTTGGGAGAGAGGAGAGGGAGGAGGAGAAGGAGAAGGAGAAGGAGAAGGAGAAGGAGAAGGAGAAGGAGAAGGAGAAGGAGAAGGAGAAGGAGAGGGAGAAGAGAAGAGAAGAGAAGAGAAGAGAAGAGGAGAGGAGAGGAGAGGAGAGAAAAATATGAGGGAAAAATGGCCAGTGGATGGAGTAGACAAAGACTCAAAGGAGAAAGCAGAAGAAAATGGCAAGGCTCAGGTAAATGAGCATGAAAAGAGCCCCTTGTGCTTTTGTACCACTTAAATTGCATTTTTGTGCCTCCTTAAACCAAGGGTAAAGTTGCCTCAGGATAGGTCCAAGCCACAGAGTCCTGTGGGCCTGACAGGAGTCTGATGCACAGAGGGGTGTGACCTGCAGGGTTACAACCCAGCTACAGGATCCATACCTTTGCTTTCTTCTGTGCTATGAGAGGAGGTGAGAACTCTCTTCTTAATGAGCATCTGGAGGGGAAAGATTCAGCAGATAGGGCAGATGTGCTGCTGAACTTTGTTTTTCCTTTTCAATTACTTTGCTGGTCAGGTGGGACTGTGCTCTATCTAAAATGAAACTTGAAAAGGAAAAGAAAAAACCCAAACCACTATTATTAAAATGAGAATAAGAGAGCTGTTACCTGAAATGATTCACTGCCTGGAAATCTCTACTCTTGAAAGAAATGTTTTCTAAGAACAGGGCACAGGCATCAGTCTCTTCCTCAAAAGAACTCCGGGTCACTAGAAAGGGCAGAAAACATCCAAACTCCCAAATTTTCAGCTTGCAGGCAGTGGTCCCTGTGCTTACAGCAAAGGGTTAAATCATTTGGGAGGAATATCTATTAAAACACCCTGAAATCCTGACAGCCATGTCATATTTTTTCCTGCAACCTGCTGTGATCTGATAATTGACTGCTATGGCTCCCTAAATTCACTGGTGGGATAAATTTCTTGGCTCTGAATTTTGATTAAATGGCAACTGCAAGTAAGATTTGCTGTGATAGTTTCCCTAAACCATCACCTGTACTTCACACAGACCCGTGGAGTTTGTCCCATTAAGCTGAGGGGTTTTCAGTGTCTTTTCCCTCTCCCCAGTGGCTGAGGGTGATTCTCTGAGTGCAGAGGAGCAACCTGAATAGTTGGGCTCAATTATTTTTAAAATGGTCAAATGCAAAAGAGCCGAAACCCAAGAAAAGGCCTGAGGGAGAGCCTAACATCACTGGGATCAGAATTCTACAGAAGGTGACCCAAGAGAAGGGCTGAATGTGCTGAATTCCCCTCAGAGCCTTCTGAGCAGGGGTCCACCTGGCAAAATACCAACTGTTGAAGGCCACCAGTGTCCTCCACAATTACTTATCCCCCTGTAGGCACACACTCACCCCCTACATCAGGCTAGAAAGTTGTAGGAAGGGTCTTTCTGACTGAAAAGTGAACGTGCTTCTGTTCCCTGTTTGTTTTCACACTGGTTTTACAGGAGCTTTGCTACGGTGGCAGCAATAAAGAACTGAGTGGAGAATAGTCTCCTAAGTGACATGAGATCCTGAAGTGTGGTTTCTGCTGGAACTGGGGATGATTCACTTCAGAAGATCCAGTCTGTCGTTCTCTGGGCACAATGAAAACACTGCCTGGTGTTTTTTGGGTTGACCCACCAAGCAAGGGACACGATTCCACAGCTCGGGCACTTCCCTCGGGGATAATCCTGAAGAGAGATCTGCAGATGGTGGTTGTGGGCTAGACCCAGGGTTACTGACAGAGCAGAAGAGAGGAAATCTTCCCTGCACCTACTTGCACGTGGTGATTCAGCAGAGCTGCTGCCATTAGTCCCATCCTGTGATGAACACCACGTTACCCAACCAGGATGGTGAAGAGGGAGAGGGCTCAGATTTGACAAGGGCTCTTTTTTAAAGCTTGGTACTTGGAAACTATCCTGTGTGAATAGGAATTAGGGCAAATCTCATGGTGGGCTAACTGTAAAAACAGAGTTTTGGAGAGCTGGGACGGCAGTGAAGAGAAAGTAAAATGAGATTGGTGCATAAATAGTTCAGTCTACAAAAGTTTGGCAACACAGAAATGAAGAGAGACAGTTCCTGGCATGATCTGGGGCTAGTGCTGCCTTGCAGAGAAGTGCTGTACAGCTGGAGTACTCGTGTGAAAATGTTAGCAGCATATGTAATAGAAACCAGGGAACTGGAAGGATGCAGAAATAAGTTCTTATTGAAACACAGCTGTACTTTGAACAAAGCGTGGAGGAATTTAAAAGACAAGGATTTGCCAAAGGGAAGAGCATAAACTTATCTCAGCCAGAGAGCCACAACCAGTTCCTGTGGCTGGTGCCCAGCACCGAGCGCAAGCCCCGTTTGCCTCCAGTGATGAGGTGGGCACCAAAAGCTTTAATTACATGGCTTGCACCACATCAATTTCTATAAATTGGTGTCTTTTCTTCCTATGAACTGAAAACACATGTCAAGTGCCTCGCAGCTTTTTGCCTCCCCTTTATCACTCTTATCATATGAAAGTTGATCACAAGGGAACTGTAATTATTCAGCTAGCAGCTAGTGGTGATAACATCAAAGCAAAAGTATGTTTATAGGGTTAACGTGTGATTACTTTAGCATCCCAAAGGCTCTGGACTGCCATGCCATCCAATTATCCCAGGGCTATGTGAGAAGAGGGAACTTCATGTAATTAGGAGGGTCTAAACTCAGCTTTCAGGCTCAAATGCCTCACCTCACAATGCCTGCTGCCAACTCTTTCACCCCAAATTTTACAGAGCGTGCCACCACCTTTTATTTCAGGCCTTAGCAAATGAAACAAATACATGGAAAAGCAGGCTGCAGAATTAGGAGCTACCTTGTCACTTTTAAATAGGAAAAATCATGACACTTGCCAAACATCATCATGTACACATCAGATTTACCACATCAGAATGAACGAGGCATCCATTAAGTCTTGTGCTTTCTTTCTGCAGGGACCAATATTTCACCCATACTCAATAAATATCAAAAAATTAAAAAGCAAGGGGATATTTTTCCTGTGGTTTGGATGCCTGTGGTTAGATATGGGACTGTACATAGCCTGGTTTTCAGAGATGTTGAGCACATTCATTGCTTCTATGGCTGCTGAGCAACCCTGAAACTTAAGCACGTTGAGTAGGAATTAGATGCCCAACTACCATCAAAAATTAAGAGCTCAATGCATATAGCTAGTTGTGTGATCTCTGCTGAAACAGGCTGGAAATCCCAGAATCATAAAGTGGTTTGGGTTGGAAAATGAATGGAAACAGTTTTCTTCATCTCAGGTAACTGCCCAAACTGCCGGGATGCTGAATGAGTCACCTTGGACTCAACAAACCCTCCCAAGAAGGGCTTAATCAGCACTCAAACATTTCACTGAAAAAATTCGGGGTGCAAAAGTAAAATTGCATGTCAGAAATTTGTGGAGAAATCCCAGGGCAAAGCCACTTACCAATAATCCCTTCTCTGAATAATCCCAGGAAGTGAGTTTAAGAGTGTAACTCGGTGAGAAATCTGCGTTTAGGATTCTCTACAGTTTGTAAAATGTGCTGCAGCATGTTGAAACACTTGAGAAACTATTACTGAGAAAAGAAGTTAAATTCTTCTGGATGAATCCTGAACAGCTGGGAGAAGTGGTGGAGGCCACTGTGATTAAAGGGAGATAAGGAGGTTGCTCTGAACACAAACCCCCAAGCTTTCAGGAATACAAATAATATAATGAAGAAATAGTTGAGCTTTAAAGAAGAGTGACATAGATTAAGAGCTGTTTATATAGATAAATTGAAAATGTATATGATGAGTGAGGTTTTCTTTGATTATCAGGCTCCCATCAGGAGGATTAGGAAGGAGGATAATGAAAAGATCTCCTAAAGAGTTAGGTTGCTCTTTTCATAGCCTTTATGGATGAAAAATGAGAGGATGGAGCCAGCTCTCGATGACTTCCCTGGGAAGGAGTCAGTGTGCAGACAGCAGCAAAAAGAGCTGTTAAAAATATTGCATATAAAAAATGCCAGATAACAGACATCCACTTGTAAAGGTGACCTGCAAACATCTTTAAACAATCGGGTAATATCAGAAGATGTTTGCCAAATGCTCCTGAATATCAGAAGGTTCTATGAATTATTAACCCCAACATTAAACAGCCGCCTGTTTTGTGACCCTGCAGGATTCTGGTGATCTGCTCCTGGCTGGGATGATCCCTCATGGTCTCCTCTGGTCGTGTCTCCTCCATAAACCTTTCCTCCAGACTTCAGAGAGCCCAGAGGCAGAAAGAGAAACGTGATCTTGTTACAATGCTTTCCATTCTGCGGGGCCTATTTTTCATCCCAGCGGTTTATTTATCGCTTGGCATGCAGGTTCACTCTCCAAAGTAAAATTCCTGGTCCTGTCAGGCAGCCAGGCTGCTCCGTTGTGGGGATACACAGAATGATCACATCCTCCACACAGTGCAATTTCTCTGACCCAGTGCAAAGTTGCTGTGCTGGAGGATTCTTTCTTTCAGAGCAGGAGGAAGATCCCCTGCAACGAGTTTCTACCCCCCTCCAGAACCAGCCTAACCCTAAATCTCCACATGCATTTAATTGAAAACCAGAATTAAGTCTATCTATTGGTAAATTGAGGTACCAGATTAAAGACACCTCTGGGATCAAAATCGTGTATGTGAGTCAGTGCAATTCATTTTTATTTATTTGGTTTCTATTAATTGGGAGGATTTTCGTTCCCAGTGACTTCAGTTTTCTCCTAAATTTGATGTCATGCTGGGCAGATTCATCAGCAAAAGAACGAGGCAGTGTCAACTGACAGGGCAGAATGGTTATAAACCTGTTCCTGACTTACCCAAAATTTGCTACACCCTCCAAGCCTGGTTCCTGAGGCCTGTTCAGAGAAAAGGTGAAGCTATAGAAATAGCTGATGTGCCCAACTGTAAGGAATTCCAGAACTGTGGAATTCACCTGCTCTCAGTTTTCTGTAAATATGAAGAGATTTAATAAGAAGAAAAATGATTCTAAACCATCCTGATTTCAGAGAACAAAGGAAGATTAACTACCTTAACATTACAGCATTACCTCCTTGTAAGTATAGACTGTCTGCAGGTTAATAACTGGTTAAAAGAGAAATTGTTGTCTCACTTGTTTTTGGGTTTTATTTTTTTTTTTTTAATTGCAGATAACTTCTGCCAGGCTCCTGACAAGATCTCAAGAAGACCACAGTAATGATCTCACTCTCCACAAACATTTTCTTATCTAAGATGCTGTGCTACCCCAGCCAGGGTGAAGAGCAGAAGATGCTAAACTTGAAAAAAAGCTTTGCTGCTTCGTGTGGACTCTGGAGTGACTGTGGCATAGAAGCCTTCTGCAAGAGCAGCTATTGCTGCCTAATTTCATCTCACTTTTTTTTTGCTAAGATATTTAAGTCCCTTTATAATCAAAAGGATGGTTTTGTGAACCCTGTTGCAGTGGAAGCAGCGAGAGGGGAACTAATCAGTGAGATGTAGAAAAAGGCAGGGACAGGAGCCCCTCTCCTCACTCTGGGCCTGTTCATCAAAAAGGGCCTGAATAAAAAAAGGCTCCTGTTAAAGAAGGAAGAGAAGTGTCAGCTGCATGACCACATTTAAAGAGAAACATTTTAGGAATCACATCACCGACGGGTGCAGTTCTGCTCTTCAAGCTTTTGAATGCAAACCAGCTCACACTGGTAATGAAAAAGAATCTGCTGGTCTTTGCCCACTCAGGAACAGACACAGAAACAAATGCAGGGAATGATGGATGGATGGATGGATGGATGGATGGATGGATGGATGGATGCTTGATGGATGGATGGATGGATGGATGGATGGATGGATGGATGGATGGATGGTTTTAGGAAGGGGAAGCTGTGGGTTGAGGAACACAGAGGAAAAAAGCCGAGGGTCGGAACACGGAGTAGGAGGCGAGAGGAGGGAATTTTTAGGAGGATTTTGCTTTGTCCAGTGTTTTTTTTTTGTGAGGTCGTTCCTGGCCCTATGTTTTTGGGTGCAAAGGCCTCGTGGCACAGCAGAGCTGTTTGTCACGGGGAGGAACAGTCTGAGGAGGGTGTACAGGTGTTTCCTGTGGTGCAAACACCATCTCTGCGGAGACGCGTTTGCCATTCCCCAAGACTTCAAAGAAAATACCAAGACGGGTGTGGAGATGATCCAGGATCCACCATCTACTCTCCACTCACTGAAGCAGACACAGACACAGCTCCTGGGGACGCCTGGGAGGAAGCACCACCACCAGCAGCTCCTCCAAGCAGCCCCAGATGTAAAGGAGGTTCTTTCCTCCCTATTCCCCACTGAGTAGCATCCCCAGTGGGTTGTGCACTCCTGGAGCTGGGCCCTGCATTGCTGTGGCACAACGTGTGCATTTCTCTCCCTGTCCTGAGTGTTCTTAAACTCCTGTGCTGCTCACCAGCTGTATTGGAAGGTCCTTTCCCTTCAGCAGCATTCCTTTTTCAGTCTGAGCTGGGACAGTAGTCTGGTTTTTAGAGGTGCTGAATCACAGAATCATTTTGGTTGGAAGAGACCTTTCAGATCATCAAGTTCAGCCATTAACCCAGCACTGCCAGGTCACCACTAAACCATGTCCCTCAGCACCACATCTCCACAGCTTGGAAACCCCTCCAGGGAGGGGGACAACCCTCCAGGGGAAGAAATTGTTCCTGATGTCCAACCTAAACCTCCCCTGGTGCAACGTGAGGCTGTTTCCTCTTGTCCTGTTGTTTGTTACTCAGAGTAGAGATTGATCCCCACCAGGCTCCAGCCTCCTGTCAGGGAGCTGTGGAGAGGCAGAAGGTCTCCCCTGAGCCTCCTTTCAGGGAGTTGTCAAGAACAAGAAGGATAACCCTTGGGGGTTGGACTTGATGATCTCCAGAGGTCCCTTCCAACCCTTAACATCCTGTGGTAGCATTCTGTGGTAGCCCGTCCTGACCTGAACTGCTTTGCCACGCATCCAAAAGAAGGAGTGCTGAGAAATACTGAGAAATTTGTGGTTGGAAAGGGGGAACCAAACAGGGAAGCCTGTGTGTTTTTGCAAAGTCCTTATCCCTGTCTTTCCTCCTCACACAGAACCAGGGCTGGAGGGGGCTGCAGAGGAGCTGAGCTGCCAGGAGCTCTGCGCCCTGGGCTTGGGTGGGAGGACCCCTGCCCAGCCCTGTGACCTTCAGCAGCAGAGAAAAGGCTGCAGCCTTGGGCCATGAAACCTGATTTCACTCCCAGGAGCTCTGGTGACTGGGAAGCTGGAGACAGCAGGATTATCCCACAGTGACTCTTTGCAGCCCAGCACCAGTGGCTGCATCTCCCATGGTCCAGGCACTGCCCAGCCTCTCCCGTGGGCGTGGGCCGAGTTACACCAGTCCAGATAAGAGGAGCTGGGTGGGTAATTCAGACTTTTATATGTGTGTTTTGAAACAGGATCCAGCAAATTCAGGGCTAAAATTTTGCAAAAAACCTCGGGTAGGGTAAGCATTTTAAGTCCACCCATGTTCTTACTTGCAAGATGCAAATCTTTGGAGCTCCTGAAAGCATCTGACTGGGAAAGGGGCTATAAATCACAGAATACCTGACTCGTGTTGTTTGGGACACTACAAACCCAGGGAGAGGTGTTTAATGAACATTCTTCTCCTTCAAAGCATTTCAGTAGTTGGGCTCTGATATTGTTTCAAAACTGTTTTCTCAAGGCCCTGCAGCACACGGTGTTAGGGAAAAAAAAAAGTTGCCAGACTGGTTTTAACACATCTTTTCAGTGCTGATAAGGGAAAGTTCACTGAAATCGTTCTCAATAAGACACATGGGGGGTACAGCTTTTAAAAGGCTTTCTCGGTGATCCTCAGCTTTAAGGAGAGCTGTCGTGGTCTAAGCTGAAGAGACCCGTTGCCAAGTTCTGAGGGGAGTACAGGGCTGTGTCACAGAGGGTGCTGAGGAGAGCCCAAGTCACATCCTGTTCACCGTGTCTGCTTTGAAACCTGTTCTGTGAGTGCAGCGAGTGGCTCCAGCTGCAAACAGCTCTGAAACTCCAGGAGCCAGTCTCCAAAGAAAGCCAGACCCCACTGCGTGCTGCTTGCTGAAGGTAAAACACTCCAGAAACAGCGAGGTTTTCTTAAGGAAGCAAAGGATTTCATCTCGAGGCTGCTTTGCTTAACAATGTCATCATTAAGATGGTAATGGGCGCTGAGGTCTCTAGTCAGCACCCTGTGGCATCCTCCCTCTGCTGCTCTTGTTTCGTCCTGTTCACACCGAAGTTTCTGCAGTTCAGCCCGGTGAGAACAAGGATTTGAACCAAGGAAATAAAGCTCCAAAATAGCACGTGGCTAAATCTTTAAATCTATCTTAATCGGGCCCAATCTCTCCTGTCCCCAAAGCCAGCCAGCTGCTTGACCAGGATGCAGAAGAGTTTCTCTGCAAAGGGGAAGCAAGATGAGCTAATAATTTCTTTTGCATTAATATTATCTCTATTGGAAATGGTGTTTTTAAAAGCCAAAGCATGCTGAAATGACTCAGAAAAGAAGTATTTTACTAAACCATGCACACTAGCCTGCTTAGATGATTTGGTAAAACTTTAGATGTCTTTTTTTCTCTCCAATAAGCAGATGGCTCGACTGCACACAGCTAGAAAATGCCCTTTTTAAATTGTTTGGTTTTTTTTTTCCCCCCTCTTCATTTTCTAGTGTACAAGTTAAAGCAAAAACAAAGCAAAAATACTTTTGCAGATGGACTCGGGTATCAAAGCTGGAACTTTTTCATGTTTCCTTTTCTAGGCTGTTGCTTTAACTGAGCTCTGACTGCAGACTAAAAAGTCTGTGCCCAAAGCCTGGCAGTAAGGGACAAATCTGGGATGCCCTCATCCACTCCTGTTCAAAGCAGCCACAGGTTGTAGGTCAAGTTGTAGGTCCAATTCTCTGTTATACCTCAGCTCTGCTTCACGTTTTGTCATATTCTCTGGTCCTTCTGGGGACCTGTAAGACAAAGTTACAGATTTAGAGCAGCGTCAAGGTCCCTGCCATTTACCCTTGACTTGAAAGGCCTTTGCCAGAGCCAAGAATAACTAGAAAGCAGCAACTTTCTGGCCACACCTCCTTCTCCACATCATCCCTACAGAAAGGGGTGGGGGGAATAAATGGGAAACATCATGCTCCTACACAGAGCACAGGAGGATTTTCTCCTCACTGTTCCCATGAGGATAAGCACATCCTTTGCTTCTCCAGAGAGGCATTAAAAGGGCCCAGCCTAAGAAGGAATCAGGCTCCCCTGCTAGTACATCAAGGAATGGTTGCTCACATACTAAGTGCTTCTTCCCCATAATCATAGAATCACAGAATCATTTTGGTTGGAAGAGATCTTTCAGAGCATCACCTCCAACTGTTGCCCCAGCACTGCCAGGTCTCCACTGACCCATGTCCCTCACACCACATCTCCACAGCTTGGAAACCCCTCCAGGGGTGGGGACTCCACCACTGCCCTGGGCAGCCTGGGACAGGGCTTCACATTCCTTTCAGAGAAGAAACAGGCCTGGACAACACGTTTGGGCATTCAATGTTTCCTACTGCCTAACCTAAATCTGCCCTGGTGCAGCTTGAGGCATTTTCCTCTTGTGTCATCACTTGTTCCTTGGGAGCAGAGCCCGTCCCCCCCCGGGCTCCAGGCTCCTGTCAGGAGCTGTGCAGAGCCAGAAGGTCTCCCCTGAGCCTCCTTTGCTCCAGGCTCAGCACCCCCAGCTCCCTCAGCTGCTCCTCCCCACACTTGGGCTCTAAACCCTTCACACCAGCTTTGTTGCCCTGCTCTGGATGCTCTCCAGTCCCTCAGTGTTCTTCATGTAATGTTTTGTTTTCCCAGCTCACTGGGTTGCCTCAACACACGTGGAAATATGCCAGTGATAGGTGGGACTATCAAGATTTTCAGTGGCAGTCCCAGAAGAGGAAACTTCTAACCTGGCATTTCCCTCTGATGAAGAGAGAGGCTGGTGGGATGCCCCTGCCCAGATCTGCTCAGTGGCAGAGGCCCCTGCAAGCAGATGATGGGATGAAAGGCTCTGTCCTCTGGCTGTTCTGCCTTGCCTGGAGAGCTGACAAAACCAAGTAATGTTGTTCCACAAAAAAAAAGAAGCATGACATACCTGAGCAATTATTGATCTTACAACTGTGTAAGACTGTTCAAATATTTCCCATGACTGGAGGCAAAGGGCTACAATCATCCAGGAGGTATCTCCCAGGCCCTCTGCTGAGTTCTTTTTAATAAAAAAAAAGCTTTGTGGCCTACAGCACTTAAACCATTACTTATTTTTTTTTCCTTAGAACAGAAGTAATGGTACAACAGAATCACAGAATGTTAGGGGTTGGAAGGGACCTCCAGAGATCCAGATCTGTTACATTTCCCCACGATTTCCTTAAGTCCAGGTAAGGTGAGTTATTAAGTTTAGCTCTCAGTAGCAAATTATTTGGGAAATCAGCCTGAGGATTTATCTCACATAAAAGGAGAAACAGTAACATTCATTGTGCATCCTTCCATGTCCTTGAACAGAAGGGCAGGGGTGATTTTAAACACTGAGTAGCTTTCTGAGGTGAAAGCAGCTAAAGGGGTGTTTATTTATAGCAACACCTCCTTGACAAAAAAAATTCAAAGGAGTAGCTGCAGAGTTTGCCCTGGTGGCTTTAGTTCCCTTAATGAGATGTAGAGGCACAACCTCATGCCTCCACTGGGGCCATACCTGTCTGCTGCCAGTTCTCCTCTGCTGATCCTCAGCCTGGCAGCAGAATCAGTCCCATGGCCAGCAACCCTTCTTTTGTTTTCTTCAGAATACCAAGAGTCCTTTAAAACACTCTGCAGGAAAACTGAAGGAGAAAGGGAGATGTCACTGTCTCTGTTTTCTGTGTTTTGGGTTTATTTTTTTCAGTTCTTCATTCTAACTCTGAAAAGTGAATCCCCACCCCTGTGAATTTAAGGCCTATTTAAGAGGAAGATGGAAACAAAGCGATAAGAACTAGAGGGAATAAGGAGAAATGATGCATGACTGGGCCTCAGCTTGAATATTTTTTGCTTGTTCTTGTTTGTTTTCCACTTTGAAAACATTTAGTCTGGGGATTTCCCATCGGAGCAGGGCTGAGGAGTTCTCCCTTGCCATCTAAATTTTGAAAACTTCATCTGAAGTCACAATGCTGAAAAGAAGGGGGGTACAGACTTCAGGTTTTGGGGCACTGTTCACTCCTTTCACACCCCTTAACTTTCAACAAGAAAAAAAACACAACAAAATGACTTGCTAAAAGGCTGCTGGGGGTGAGCTCTGCACCTCGTGCTGCATCAGTAAGGGAGTTTAATTCCATCTCTGCTTCCTTAGTCGTTTCCAATAAATAGGGGATAAATTGTGAGCTTTTTATTGCCTCAGGAAACGTCAAAGCCCTGCACTTAACCCGCACAGTTTGCTGGGAGGCTTTTGAAACGTTCCCTGACCTGACTGCAAGAGTTTCCCCAGCCTCTACAGTTTCAGCTTGCTCCTCCTCCCTCAGCAAGGCTCACCTATGATATTTACTGCATCATTGCATCCGAGCCAAACTCGGTTACTGCGGCAACCAAGTTTTTCTTCTCCAAGGGTCACGGGGAAACACATCCTTCAGGATGCCCTGGTAACGACGGGGGAATATCAACAGAGAGCTGCCTGCTTTCCATCGCTAAGGCAGCGCCGCCTCTGCCTGCAACAAGGGGGGGCAGAGTCTAGTTACATTCCTGACCCACTTTCACATCCCTCCCTCCTCCTCCTCCATCTCCTCCTCCCTGCCTGAGCAGAGCAGCGAGCAGCAGGGCGGCGGGAGCCTCCATTGAGCACAGCCTCACCCACCCGTGTGCTGGCTCCCGGCAAAGCTGCAGGAGGGTGTGGGGGAAGCCCAGGAGGAAGCCCAGAGCTCCTGGAAAGGAGGACGTCCCTCTCACCACCCGGTTTGGGCAGAGATGGTGCTCCTCTGGTGCTCCTCAGCCTTCATCCGGCCCTTACCCGCACAGAGACGTGTGCCCGGGGGCCAGGGGGCTCCCCCAACCCACCAGAGATGTTAATAGAAGCCATTTGGGGGGTGTTTTTTGGGTCTCTTCTTGCAAAATACCAGCTATGGCCACCAGCAGGCTGCTCTCCAGAGGTACCCTGGAGCCCACCCTGCGAGGGTGCCCTGCCCCTGCCCCACAGGCTTAGACACCCCCTGGCCCAGAGGCACAGGCTGCTGCTAGCCCAGGGCAAAAAAAAGCCCCAAAAAAAGTGTTTTCCTGCCCCCCTCCCCATGATGGGAAAGAGCTTTAGGTTTTAAAATTATGACTTTGATTTCACATGTTGCTTTCCCAACTCACTGGGGGCTTTTTTTTGGGGGGGAGGGAGGTGGAAAGAGGAATAAAATTAGCTGTTTAATTTCTGGATGCAAAAAGCGGCTGCTTAAAAAAAAAAATGTTCCCTCTTCTTTGTGCTTGTATAACTTAAAACCACCTGTTTTCAAGTTTGGGCTTGATACATATTTCTGCTCCATTCCTGTAAGCACTTCAGCACATGTTACACATATGCTTATGTCTGCAGAGTCGGGGGCCTGACTCTTCAGTGGCACCTAAATCTTCAGTGCTGTACATTTATAAAAGTAATTGCATGATAGATTAATAATGACTCGAAATAACATGATATATAAGCAGGATATTATTTTCATCACTGTGGAAAAGGTGGTTTTCCAGATTCTCTCTCTCTCTCTCAGTGTTCGTGTAGCAGAGTTTTAGGTACTGTGTAGTACATCTGTATTTTTAATTGTTAAATTTGAACCAAGTGTTCATACTTCTCACTTCACCTAATGTTTTACACCTAAAAGGGCCCTAAAACATATTTCTTATTTACATGAGCTTTAAATGAGTGTGCAGGGTGCTGTGTGCTACCAGGAGTAAGCTGGGAGCAGAACCACAAGCACCTTGGAACCTTCCTCAGGTATTTCTGCACATCGCTGAGTTGACATCTAGTCATGGACTAGGGAAGAGTCAGACACCTGCAGGGGGGTTTGTGAGGACATGGGGCTTGCACACAGATTATTTTGGTCCCTGATAGTGTCCTTTAGATGGAGGGAATCCTTTTGGGCTTCCCTGAATCTGCTCTGAACACGACAGCGACCACGCGGCGAAGCGTTCTTGTGTTTACATGGAAACGAGCAAAGAGAAATGAGAAATGAGCCAGGAGAAACCACCAAGTAAAGAATAATTGCAGGAGGACAACAGTGATAGACATCAAAACCACTGAACTCATTTCTGAGGGGGTGTTTTCCACTGAGAGAACCAGACCTCGTGGCTGAGGGAACACACGCTTCTGAAGGGGCAGCAGGAGCTGTGCTGCAAATGTGTTTTTCACCTCTCAGGGCTTTTCAAGAAGCTGAAGAATGGTGACTAATTGCAATACTCTGAGAGATTGTTATTAAAACAGTAGCATCCCTGTTTTTAGTGTCAAGAGAGGACTGAAACAAGCTGCTGGGCTGTTTAATGGACAGTTGTGGAGCAGTGCATGCCTCCTTCTACAAAGGATTTTTACTTCTTACAGGGCTTGTGAGAATCTCATCCAAATCACAACCTGCAAGGTACTTCCAAGGAGACCTGTGGGCAGGGATGTATCCAGGATTTACTGCACAAAATCTTGCTCTGCAGTGCTGTATAGAAAAGATTTATTAACAAAACAGCAGATTTAGGGAACTGTTTGTGATATTCCCTAGAGGTGGTGGGGAAAGGGAGGTGAAATGGTGTGAGGAGAGTTGGTGCAGACACCGAGCCGAGCTGCGGTTGCTCCGGTTTAAAGGTGCTGTGCAGGGGTGTGGGTTTTTTTTGTGCTGCAAAGGGAGTTTTAAGGTTAAACCTTCACCATCCCTGCTGTAGGAAAGAAGACAGTGCTGGTCAAGCACTCTCCTTTGGCGAGTCCACGTTGTGGCTGTGGAGTGGCTCGCTGCAGGGCAGACACAGAAGGATCTCAAGCAAAGGGATGAGGTAGGTGTGTTTCGAAAGCCTCGGAGGGAGGTGGTGAGGAGACTGTCCTGGGCTGGCCTGGACACCAGGGCACACCGAGGGCAGGAGCTGTTGAGCAGCCTGAGATGTTTCTTTAGGATGATAGGCTTCACTCAGTCACCTACTGCAGCCCTCAAAACATCTGTGTGAGGGAATACCCTGGGAGAGCCTTTCCCAAACAGCCAGGAACACCTCGAGGGGCACCAGCGGGAAGGGTGAGGTGTGGGGAGGCTCTGTTGGAGGATCCCAGCGTGGCGTGGCATGAAGAAAGTCCACCCTGCATGCTCGTGCTGCAGCCAGCTGAGTCCCTGCTGCATATGCTGCTGATTCCTGGACCTGTGACGTGGCAGGGAGCCAAGGAGTCGTGGCACAAACAGGATTTTATAACCCGTGTTATTTAAGGATGGGCGAACGGCGACGCTGCAGAAGTTAATGATTCTAGCACACTTTTATTATCAAGCTGTATTTCGGGGTGCTAAAGACCTCTGGGGATGACAATGAGTGTGTGGGACCAGGTGTGGGGATACAATATGTGTTGTTGTTCTCTCTAATTGATAGATCAGTGAACAAGCTGTCTGGATAACATCCTCTCCTGTTAGGGAATTCATCTCTGTGTCCAGCTCCATCGAGAAAAGGCATTTTAGCACAATAAATACATCATGTTGAAGAAATAAACACAATATCAGGTATTGATTGCACAAAATGGTACCTCTGAGCCCCTGCACAGGATTAAACATCACCCTTTCTGCACTAAGGATGTCTGTAATTGTGGTGTTAAGACAGTCTTGCAGTAGCCCAGCACAGAAACCAGTGAGTGGAGTTAAAAGTATTAACCACCTCTTAGTGACTTGCAGAAGGGGCTTCTGAGAGGTTTTTAAAGCATAAATACATACTGTCTACATGCCCCAAGTTTCCAAGTCAGGATTAAAGCAGGCTGTGATGAGAAGTCACAGTGATAAAGCCTGGCCTCATGTGAAGAGCATCAGGTTCACCCCTCAGCTCCCTCCCTGCCCCTCTGAGCCCACAGCCGTGTACCATAAATTTCGGATTTTTTTTTGGACAAGAAGCCAGTTTAGAGGGATGTGCTGCATTCTAGACTCTCTCAGATCTGAGCAGGATTGGCCGGGAGATTTGAAAGGGATTTCAGGAAGACCAAGGGATGGAGCAATTGCATAACCCTAATTCCTTTAGGGAACCTAAGGAGAAATGAAAAAAAGGAAAGCAAACCCTCTTGCTTGTTCCTTGGGAGAAGAGACTGATGTCCACATGGCTCCAACCTCCATGGGATAAGCCAGAGTATGGACTTCTTGGACACCATGCCCCCACACTTAGGCCTTAGCTCTTCATGTGGGCTGTGGCAGAAGTCATCATCTCCACCGTTCCCTGGAGCTGGAGGTTCCTGCTGCTTCAGCTCCAGGGTGTATGCTGTGGGGTGGCCACTTCCCATCTTGTATTGGGTTGAAATACTCCCTCCTTCAGACTGAAAAAACATGGGAAACATCACCCCCAGCTCAGCAAAGCAGACCTGAAGAGATGATAACCATGGGCTGGAGGATAGTCCTTCCCAGCAGCTCCTTACCATGGGAGGATGTGCATCTGTAGCTCCTTGTGTGGCTTTGGGTAGATTATCTCTAGAGAGCTGATTGCAGAGAGATGTGCTGCTTATTTCACACAGCTCCTCCTTTGGGCTGGCATCGTGCTCCAGCTACTGGGGGCAGTGATTCACATCATCTGATGTCTGCTTAAAACAGGTCAACCTAAACCTTGGCTGTGCTAGGAGGGAGGTAGCTCACCTGGCTTTGGAGTGCAGGTAAACCACCCCATGGCTGAGGGCAAAGCAAAAGCATCTTCACGGGGAAGTCTTCTGCTAAAGGAAGAGTGAAACTTTACCCTTGGCTTTCTTGCTGCAACCTCCTGAGTCACCACATCCTCCTCTTGCCACCGTCACCTTTCAGTTCAGAAAGTGGCAACCAGCTCCAGCATTCAGCAGTGACTCCAAAGAGGGTCTGCATGGGGAAGGGATGACTTTATGGAGGGGTTGAAACTGGCCCTTTGAAAGAGGGGAACACCAAAGGGTCCACCCGGGGAGAACGTTCCTGTCGTGCTGCACTTTTACATTGCCTCCCTGCCTTTCTTGTGGAGACAAGCCCCAAGGAATCTGGAGACTTGGCTTATTTTCCTGATCCTGCAACAGATTCTCTGTCTTGCCCAGCCATGGGCAAGTCCCTTAGGTTCACATTTTCAAGCATGGGCTTCATTTTTTTTAGCCCTGTAGCTTGAGATCCCCAGAACCTGTCTTGCACATCTTTTAATCACTCAAAACTCTAGCCAAAATTAACAGAAGCTGCTTGTACACCAAAGTGCACCAAAAATTAGAGGCTACTTAGAAATAACATGGTCAGCTCTGTCTTACTCAGCCTGCTTATATGCTCAGTGGAGCTGATAGCACCTGTCCAGCTGGGGAGACATCAGGCTCAATTAATTAATGTTTGTTAAGCACGCTGAGTAATTAATTTGATTTTTTTTTATTGGAGGGAGGGAGCATTATTTTCAAATGCAACACAGAAGAGCTCTCTGAGCATTGTTTCTCTTGGTTTGGTGGGTTTTTTGGATTCAAATAAGGCTGAACATTGCCTCCATCAAAGCAAGTTTGCCGCCCATGAAGAATTTGGGTTTGCTTGGAAGGATTAGGGCACGAGATTTGGGTTCTTCTCCCTTGTTTATGAGCACGAATTTGCTACACATAAATCACTGCAGGTCAGAACATCGCTGTTCCCTTAGCACAAGGTAAAAGAGCACAGAATCACTCTTTAATGTTGTGCAATTGGACAGGATTTGGCTTGTCCTGCCTCTGTGTTTGGAGAACTCGGGCTGCCCTTTGCGCTTGATGTTTTACCTCTTTTTTTTTCCTCTTGAAGGTCCACTCGAGAAACCTGGCGAGGCGAATGTGCACCCCTCCCTCCCTGCCTGCCTGCTCTTTGTCTGTGCTCAGTGCTTGGCTGAAATTAAAGCCCAGCTTCCTTCTCCTTTGCTCTCTGTGGGATTTCCCAGCGTTTCACCCGGCTGCAGCATGGTGAGCTCCTCAAGCTGGCACCGATGCTGACAGAAGCAGCTCTGTTTTCTTCATACCTGTTGCCTTGCATCGAGTCTGGAGTGTGTCTGGCTGCAAGGTGGAGCAGGGGCTCAGAAAAAAAAAACATTTCTGGGTTTTAATCAGCTTCGTTTGGGGCAGTTCTGTTTCATGGTATTGCTGAGCAGCAGGGCAAGAGCAGAAGTTGCAGAGGGAAGGAGTCAAGGCCCGAGGCTTCAGGTGGCCTTGCATGGTGGTGTTTGCTCGTTGCCACCCTGGGTCCCTTCATCATCCTCCTCTGTTATCTCTTGGTGCTAGGGGGTGGTGGCAATAAGTTAATGTTACTCAGTAGCCAGCGAGCCCAGGGGATAAAGACCAATATTGTGCTTTTCTGACCCCAAGGCTGTCCCCCCTCCTCCCTTCCTCTCTTTGTTTTGCTCAGCAGAGCTACCCTGATCCACGTAAGCCAACGAACTCTTTGAGAAGAAACAATTGGCCCCACAGAAGTTGTTGACATCTTATTTTCTTTTTTTTTTTTTCAGTGGCATCACAGGCACTTTGGTCCAGCTTGGCCTTTTGAGTTCTCCATCCCAGGCACTCCTCCCAGACGCAAACACCCCCTGAGGGTGGGGACAGAACGAGTTGAACCAAGAGACTCCTAACGACCCTTAGGGTTTTTCACAGCCCGTGATGTGGCTGCTAACTGAAAACACCGAGCATTTTTGGGCTCAAACCAGGCAAGCTCAAACCAGGCAAGCTCCCCTGGGCCAGCTCTGGGCCACTTCCCCTCTGAGCCCCCAGTGGGATGAGCTGCAGAGCCTGGAGGGGACGGACGGCGGCTGCAAGAGGCTGTTAGAACAGCTCGGGTGTCTCTTCCAGGAAGCTGAGTGCACGTTCCCTGCTTCTTCTTTCTCTTGTGGTCTTTCAGAGTTCAGCTCAAATCAGATCCTGAGAACAGCATTTCGCTTGACTCAGAAGAGCCAATGGTTGTAGAAACAGGCTCCTCCTATAAAAAATCCTACAGGAGCCAGATGCCCCCGACCCTGACAAAGATTGATCAAGCGGCTGGTCGTATCACTTTTCACTTTGCTCTGGCAAGGAGAGGAGCACAGAATGATGGAAAGTTTTCAGGTGGAGTTGTATAGAAGGTTGTTGGGGTTTTTCTTGAGTGCTGCAGACAGGAAAGAGTCATTCCACATAGAACAGAGACAGAAGGAGAACAGGTACTGGGGAGCAGTCATTCCTGAATGCAGCATGTCACAGATTTATGCTTAGTGAGAGGTCAGATTAGATCATCACTGTGGAAAGGAAATCTATTGAATCTATCTCCTGGAGGGGTGGGAGGCTCTATGACAAGTCTCCTGGGGCAGGGTGAATCCTTGGCCAAAGAACTGCTTTGGAGATTGGAGAAGAGAGAGATGCTCAACCGTGCTGCCAGTCTGTGCAGAACTGGGGTGCTGAGTCTGCCTGCAGCTAAGGACAAGGACTTGTGCCTCAGTGGCTCTGACTGTTTCTGATCTGCACAGTAAGTCACAATGCTTCATTAAAATACTACTTAGAGTAATTACAGACGTAACTTACTCCTGTACCGGGACCAGTGCTAATATCTTCATCAATGACACAGACAGTGATACTGAGTGTACCCTCAGCAGGTGACACCAGGCTGAGTGGTGCAGCTGACACACCCAAGAGACAGGATCTGTCCAGAGGGACCTGAATAATCTGGAGCAGTGGACCTGTGTCGACTTCATGAGGAGCAACAAGGCCAAGTGCAAGGTCCTACCTGGGTAGGGGCAACCCCTGGTATCAATATGGGCTGGGGGATGAAACGATGGAAGGATGAAGAGAAGCCCTCTGGAGGACTTGG
>NW_008619141.1:9099-11062 GCF_000691845.1 Merops nubicus | reverse complement strand
CAGCCCCGAGCCGGGGTCACGACGTCGCACCTCCACACTTGTCCACCGCACCATGTGAGGCCAGAGGAGCGGGAGCTGCTGTGTGCAGCCTCAACTCGCTGTGTGCCCCTGTCCCCACAGCAGAGTGCCCGAGACATGCCCTGAAGGCACGCTCTGATCCCAGGGCACCTCCTGCCTCCATCGGTGTCTCAGCGTGAGCTCCAGGGGTGGTTTTTCACCTTCACCCCGTGTGTGGCACTGAAACTCCCTGGGCTTAGCTCTTGCCTCTTGTGTGGCACTGAAACCTCCTAGGTTTAGTTTTTACCCATGTAAGGCACCAAACCCCCCTGGTTTTAGCTCTTACCCCATGTGTGGCACCAGTCCCCCCTGGATTTAGCTCTTACCCATATGTGGCACCAAAGCCCCCTGGTTTTATCTCTTACCCATGTCTGGAACCAAAGCCCCCTGGTTTTACCTAGGCAGATAGATACACTACACATGAGAGAAGCATTTTGCTGTGAGTATGGACAGTTTTTAACTGGACCAAGCATACAGGTAACAGCACCCTAAAATTACCATGAAAATTATGGTAGAGAAAGAGTCAGTCATTATCTTGATGGTTGCCAGTCACCCTTCTTACTAGAAAGCATCCCAGTTTGGGGCTTTTTCAGTTCAAATGCAACATTAATTTTTTCCTTAGTTCATCCCATGCTGATAACTCCTGTTACAGTCTCAAGGAGCTTAAAGCAGGTTCAGCCCAAAGCTCAACAGAAATCAGACTGATTGTGTTTATAACAACTTCAAGGTGCCATGAAAAAGAAAATTAACTTTGAGTAGGAAGGAAGAAGGCATTGCAGCTCCATTTTTTGATGTTTAGCTGTTTCTCCAGGTCTCTGGATGCAGCAGGGTGTTGACTTGGTGTCTGTTTTACCTTTCAGAAGTCACCACAGTGACCGTAGCCAACGTTGGTGCCTCTGCAGACAACGTTTTCACCACGTCCGTGGCAAACGCAGCTTCAATTTCAGGCCACGTGCTGGTAAGTCTGCCCTCTCTCTGAGGGCCTTGGCAAGGTCCCATCTACTTTTTTAGAGGAAATGAAGAGCTTGGTTTGTTTTCTAGCTGTAGGAAGGTCAAAGATAAGTTTTCATTGCAGTACACAGGCTTTAAACCACAAAACCATTAGTGGGGGGTTGTAGAGTTTTTTCTTTATTACTTGGAGAGTTGTTTTTTTTTTATCTTTCCACCCCAATATACTCATCCTGTACTAGAACTGATGAGCTGTAACATGTAAACTTTGGGTTTGCTTGGCTGAAACCTCAAAACCTGCTCAAACAACTGCCACACTGATTGGTGGGTTAGGGTAGCTGGGGGAAGGTTAAGGGGGAATTGGTGTTTTAACTCTCTCAATTTAAACTCTTTATTTCTTTTGTAGTCTGGGAGAACAGCCCTCCAGATTGGGGACAGCTTGAATCCTGAGAAAGCCACTCTCATAGTGGTTCACACAGATGGCAGCATTGTAGAAACCACGGGGCTGAAGGGCCCAGCAGCACCTCTCACACCAGGTATAAAGAATCTGTTCCTGACGTGTCTTTCTCCCCGAGGGGTTGCTGCTTCTCCCTTTTAATTGTGTTTTGTAGGGCTATATTTTTTTTCTAGGACTAATATTATGTTCCCAATGTTATGCAGCTGCCCTGTGAGGCTTGTTTGCCCCCTCTTCACACAGGACTTCTTGTATTCCTTGGGAGCAGAGGAACATTTACCTTTTTTATTCCTCTCAGAAATTTATTTAGTTTTTTTTTTATTCTTTGCCTTAACCCTTGCAAAATAAGCTGCTTGAAGAGCATTGCCCTGCTGCTGGGCTGCCACACACCTCTCTATACCTGTACAGCCATCCCCCCCTCAATTTTAACATTGATAATAAAAATGGGTGGCCTCGTTCTGCAGGTGGGCTCTTTTGGAAGGCTCGATGGTTGCAGTTTGATCT
>NW_008619141.1:0-9030 GCF_000691845.1 Merops nubicus | reverse complement strand
TTGGCCCTGTCTGCCCACACGGTGGCAAACCTCCGGCGGGCCGCAGCACCCTCCAGCGCTGCGGGGTACACCCCGCGCCTTCCCCGGGCTGCCGGACCTGCTCCTTCAGCTGCAGTCTGCTTTATTTTCACTTCCCAAAGGTTCGGGGCGGGTTTCTTGTGGTGCACCGCGCAGCTCGTATTGCCGCGGAGAGGTGTCGGTGTCACCAGGGGGCTTTTTGGTTGCTGTCACCTTTCCTTTTTGTTTGTTTTTTTTTCCTTTCAAAGGACCACAATCTCCTCCTACTCCTTTAACATCCGTCCAGGAAAAAACTGGAACCAAGTACAACTGGGACCCGTCTGTCTATGAGAACGAGCTGCCGGTGAGGTGCCGGAATATCAGTGGGATTCTGTACAAGAACAGGCTGGGCTCAGGTAACAACCCCCGTGGCTGAGGAAGTGTGGCAGCTCCTGCTCTGCTGGGTGCACTCTGGTTTTAATCAGGCTACCCTGAAGGGCCAGTTGTGACAAAAAAAAGGCTCTTTCCCAGCCAGCCTTTCCTTTTCAATGATTTTTTTTGCCCTTTCAGTGTTATTGCTGCCTTCTGTTTTGCTCTTTCTTCAGAAGCCTTGTAACTTTTTTTCTGAGATCTGTGAAGATACAGAGGGAGTCTCCTCGTTTGACTCCTCTAACATTCTTTTTGTCTCAGAAGTAGTCTCATGCTTCTACAAAACTTTGCAGAGTCCCCACTGGGGTGGAAGATAAGGGAGCTTGTCTCCCAGTGGGCCTCCTTAGCTGCTTTACCCCATCCTCCTCTCTCCTGTCTCTGTGGGGAAGCTGAAGAAGCCACAGCAGGACTTGTCTGGCTGCACAGCACAGACCTTGCCTCGTGGACAGCCAGTTTTCTTCACCACCAGAAGTATTAAAAATTTAAGTGCCCATTAGTCAGTCAAGAGAGGTTCTCCTCCCCCTCTATTCTGCATTGGTGAGGCCACATCTGGAATATTGTGTCCAGTTCTGGGCCCCTCAGTTCAGGAAGGACAGGGAGCTGCTGGAGAGAGTCCAGCGTAGGGCTACAAAGATGATTAGGGGAGTGGAGCATCTCCCTTATGAGGAAAGGCTGAGGGAGCTGGGTCTCTTTAGCCTGGAGAAAAGGAGACTGAGGGGTGACCTCATCAATGTTTACAAATATGTAAGGGGTGAGTGTCAGGAAGATGGAATTAAGCTTTTTTCAGTGATGACCTATGATAGGACAAGGGGTCATGGGTGCAAATTGGAGCACAGGAGGTTCAAGGTGAATATCAGGAAACATTTTTTTACTCTGAGGGTGCCAGAGCACTGGAACAGGCTGCCCAGAGAGGTTGTGGAGTCTCCTGCACTGGAGACATTCCAAACCCTCCTGGATGGCTCCCTGTGTGATGTACTCTGGGTGACCCTGCTCTGGCAGGGGGGTTGGACTGGATGATCTTTCGAGGTCCCTTCCAACCCCTATGATTCTATGATTCTATGATTCAGGAAGGGCTTGAATTCCTATTGTTTATCCAAGACTGATCCTTCTTGTGGACGAGTCATTTTTTCTAGCCTTTTGATGCATTGGTGAGGCCCAAAGTTGGAGCTCCCTGACCATGCAGATTGTCCCAGGCAGGCTGGTAGATGGGCACAGTTATCCCGGGGTGGGGGGAGCCAGCGGGTGGCGAGGGGCACAGATAACTGCCTCTTGCCCAGCACCTGCAGCATCCACTTTAGGGGAGAAGCAAAACGCTTCTTAACCTCTACTAACAAGCCTCTGTCTCGTGGCAGGGGGCCGTGGCAGGTGCATCAAGCAGGGGGAGAACTGGTACAGCCCCACGGAGTTCGAGGCGATGGCGGGACGCGCCAGCAGCAAGGACTGGAAGAGGAGCATCCGCTACGCCGGGCGCCCGCTGCAGTGCCTCATCCATGTGAGCTCAGCCCTGCTCCCTCCCCGCTGCTGGGAGGGGCAGCAGGGCCTGGCAGAGGCTGCCCAGCTGGGTGCTGCCTCTGCTGAGCTGCCTGGGGTGGGGGCCGTGGGGCAGCTTGGCAGCAGTGCTTCCATTCCCTCGAGAGTCGGTGGTGGGAGGGGAGTTTTTCTAGGTGTGTTTTCAAACAGCATGATACAAATCCTGCTTGTACTTGCCCAAGTGGTGCTGGCTAACTCAGAAGGCAGTCCAGCCTCAAGCCTCTCTCACAGAAACTGAGAAGTGAGCCTGTGACACCATAACTCAATAGCCTGATCTGCTTAATGCCATTGGCCTGACAACGTGTTCTTCACCTCACCACCATCTCCACCTCACCACCATCTCCACCTCACCACCATCTCCACCTCACCACCATCTTCACTTGATGATGTTTGCACCATTCCTGAGTATTGCATTGGGTCCTTTGTTTCCTGCAGTGCCCAAGGGCCTCGTGGAGAACTTGGCATTGCCAGACAGTTGATTTCTGCTTGGGTAGAAACTTTATGAAGTCTTAAATTCATAATTCTTTGCCTTTTGATGGGACAGTTGCTGCTCATTCCTTCACTCTCTTCCCATCACCGTGATGTAGGGTGTTGGCCCTCTGTTGTTGTGCAGAGTCTGGAGGAGGGAATGGGGACATCTCCCTGGGAGCTCTCCAGATCTTCTAGCAGAACCCAGCCATGCTGCTGGTGACTCCAGTGCTGAACCTGTCATCTTCTCATTTCAGGATGGGATTTTGAATCCTCACGCTGCCTCTTGCACTTGTGCCGCCTGCTGCGACGACATGACTCTGGTGAGCTGGGGGGTTGACAGCCATTAGTTTAGAACCAATTAATTGGTTGAGCTGCCACAGCCACCTAGGAGCAGGTGGTGAGCATCCTGGAAATGCTCACGAGTGCTCTGGTTGCTTTGTCCATGCTTCCTAAAGACAGGAGGTGAGGCACTGCAGCACTGTGGTGTGGCAGCCTCTGAAACACTGTTAGTTAATGCTTTATTCCTTCTTTTATTTTTCCTTTCTAAATAATAGAGTTATGTAAAATGCTTTTTGGAGGTGTCCAAGCTATTTGTGATTTTTTTGACTCAAATTTCACAGTTTTTTGGTCGTTTGGTTCAAAAATGAGGTCGAAGTCCTCAAAGCTTAAGTCTTTAGCTTGACTTGAAGTAGTAGTCTGCATTTCTCTTCTGCTGGGCACGGGATGATTTGCTTGTTTCCCAGACCTGAAACAAACAGCTTCCTGTCTCCCCCTCACTCCTCTTCTCCTCCTTTCCACCACCTTGGCCAGCAGTCAATTATTTGCCCAGTTCTACAGCTTAAATAATAGTGGGAAGAGACTGAATCTGAGCTTCTTCAGCTGGAGGAAGCTGAGCCAAACTTTTTCCCCTCCCACAAAGTTCTTTTGCTCTGCTCAAGTAGAAGTTTTTTGGTTATTTATTGCAGACCACACACCTGCCATGGGGATATGTGGTGCTCCACCTTGGCTATGTTAGCAAAGAGGAGAGTAAGCCCAGAGTCCCCAGAGAGCTGCCTCAGCTAATGCCTTTTCCCTTTTTCTTTTTCTTTTCTGTGATTTTTTTTTGGTTGGCTTTGATTTCCTTTCCCTAGAGTGGCCCTGTACGACTCTTTGTACCCTATAAAAGGCGGAAGAAAGAGAATGAGATGCCTGCAACCCCAGTGAAGAAGGATTGCCCCAAGAACATCACTCTGCTCCCTGCCACTGCTGCCACCACATGTAGGTTCTTTCCTCCCTGTGAAAATCACTTCCCTTTTTCTGGTGAAGAATTGCAACACTGGATGTTTTATGTCTGTCAGTGGCCCCTTGGAAGTAGCCAAGTGAAAAAAATGTCTTTTTTTTTTTTGCCACTTCTTTCTCATTGAACAGGTTTATTGGCTCAGTGTCTTTAGTTAAGTTTAATTCCTGCATTGTAGAAACTAGTGCAGTGTTGCCACAGTGGGACTGCAAGTTGAGTAGGAACAAGTGCAAGTCAAGACCTCCAGGAGACTTGGTTTTAAGCCCCTTAACATCCTTCTGCAGTGAGCAGTAGGTTTTATATTTTGTTCTGATGCTATCCCCTCCCCTGTACCTGCTCTCAGCCTGGCAGTGCAGGGGCAGATGTGGAGTCCTGGCCTTGATCCCTGAGGGATTTCAGGTGGGTTTCTCTCAGAGGACAGCTGAGAAGCTTCCCCCTGTTGAAATGAGGCTGTGGGGGGAAGGCTGGTCCTTCTTGGCTCTGCCAGAACTCCCCATTCCTTCCCATGAGCTTGGCTTTTCTCCTTGAGCAGCAGCTGTGGAGGAAGATTTATGCTCTCTCTTGAAATACATAGAAAAGCAGCTCTCAGCAGCTGGAGTGAAATCCACAGCCTGAAAATCGTTAATGAAGGAGGCAGAAGGTGATGCTTTCATCTGCAGATTCCTCTCTAACATTCAGGACACGCTTTGTTACTTACTGTTTTTGATCATCAAACCATCTGTGTGAGAACACAAATTAATTTGCAAGCTCCTCCAGCTCCCAGGTTCCCAATCCCATCCCCAGTCCTGTTCATGTGTCCTCCTGCTCTCCTCACACTGGCATCATCTGCACAGCAGCCTTGCCAACTGAACTGAGGAGGCAGTGACAGAGATCCAAAATAGAACAGCCAAAAGTAAGATTAAATTGCCAGTGGCAGGAAGAAGAGATAGAGGCAAGGATTCTGTAGAGCTGTGTTGTGTTTCATGTTAATCCCCTGAGGAGGTTTAATCTGCATTGGTTTGTTAGTGTGAGGTGCTGTGAGGCTGCACGTTAGCTCGTGCTGGTGGTGGGAGAGGAGAGGAGTGCTGCTCACATTTCACCAGGCACAAATCTGTAGCCTCTCTGTCCTAAACTTGAGTTATTTTTTGTGAAAAGCTCTTTCTGGCTGAGCAGTGCACCACAGGGTCAGCCCATTGCCAAGTAATGGTGCCAGATGGATTAATCCTCTTTAAAAAGACATTTAAACATTTTAGAGCCACTCAGGTATATTCATCCAAAAGATTTTGTGCCTTGTTCCTTGTGTTGGCCAAGCATATGATCTTACTCTGTGTAGATAGACAGCTACAAGTGTCCAGCTGAGCCAACAGTCATAGAATGAGCTGTAATCCAGGGTTTTTTTGAGTCACTTTAAGTGGTAAGATCCACTCTGGTTAAAGTTGTAATAAACCAGGACCAGCCAGAAGCTGATGGGTTCGGTCACCCTGCTGGACCTTTCTGGGAGGTGTTTTTGCTCATATAATAATTGGAAAGGTGGTGATTTGGGAGGCATGTGTTGTAAGAGAACCTTCTGGCCTCCAACACCCAGAGAATAAACAGCAGGAGGCCAGTGGTGCCCTCAGATCCAAAGGGGGATCCTGCCCTCCCCTCCCCAGCGGCACCGGTGGGGTGTGTGACGCAGGGCCGGTCCCTGCCCTGGCAGTGGGGTGTGGGTGGGTCAGAGCAGGGGGTGTCAGCAGCTGAGCAGCCAGGGCCCCCACGCTGAGTGTTCATTCAGAAAGTCCTTCTGATATTTCCAGTCACCGTGACTCCTTCTGGGCAGATCACTACCTCAGGGGCTCTGAGCTTCGACCGCGCCTCGACGGTGGAGGCCACGGCCATTATCTCGGAGAGCCCCTCCCAGGGCGACGTGTTCACTGGAGCCACTGGTAAGAGTGCAGGTCTATGTCTGCTGGACACGTGTGAGGAGGAGGAGAAAGGGTTGGGATGCCCCTTGCTGTGGGAAGAAGCATTTTGCATGCTGCAGGAAGGGTTTATGTCTCAAGAGCTTGCAGAGAACCCGCTGTCCTTCCTTTGAGATGATTTCGGCAGCTTGAAATCTTACCAGTTGCAGAAAAGCAGTGAGAAGTTTTGTCCAGATGTTGCAGCTGCTAATGTCCACCTCTGCTGATTGCTGGGGGTTCGTGGTCATCTCTGGCAGTTTTTTCCACTCCTCCTTTGTCCTAAAATACTACCAAAAAACCAGAGCTGAGTGTGGAAACAAAGTGGAAAATGCTAGAAAAAAATCAACCCAAATGTAAATCTATGGAATCTATTTCAGCTTTTTCAGTTTGGTTCCTTCACAGGGCTGTGAGCTCTGCTGAGGGAACTGTCCTGCTCCAAGAGGCATCCTCTGGAGCCTCTGGTGGTTGTAACTGTGGGAGGGAGGCCAGCAGGAGCCTCTGCCTTAGCAGTGACTGGCAGAGCTGTGGAATCAGCACGAGGTCGCCTGTCTTGCTAACTGTGTAAGATCACCCTGTTGTTCCTCATTCCCAACCCTGGGCTGATCACAGACTGTGGGAGCTTGTCTAAAAGGAAGGAAACTGGGGTGGAAGAGGCGTGGGGGCTGCCTGATGGCTGGGGTGACTCCTAATGCCATTGCTGTTGTGCAGTTCAGGATGCCAACGTCCAGCAGCCGTGCCGGGTCAGTCACCCAGAGCCCCACTACCCCAGCTACCAGGACAACTGCCAGATTTCACCTTTTCCTGAGGCTGCCCTGCCAACATCTCATCCCAAAATCGGTACGTGGGGTGCCTGTCAGGGGGGACTTGGTGCCTGCTCTCTGATCCTCCTCAGCAAAGGGGAGGATTGGGGCAGAAAAAGAAACGTTTCTTTGCTTACCAGTTTGGTGGTTATTAAGATTCAGTCAAGGAGATTTTCCACTCTCTGGAAAGGTTTTCATTCTGTTACTGGGAGCTTTGGTTTGTTGCTGTCTGCCAGAGCTCACTGTTGTGATCCTGAGACATCAGTCTCTGGCCTTTCCTCAGGCTTTTGCCTCAAGGTCCTTGTCACCACTTGGTATGAGAAAAGATGGTGCCACCATGTTGTGTTTCCTTGTGCAGCTGAAGTCGTCCCATGTCCTCCCCTCTGACCTTTCTCAGAGCAGCACAGCACAGTCCTGCTCGCTCCAGAATAAAATCTTGATGCTGGTTTTAAGTCTTAGATCTTGATTTTACTAATTAAACATTGATATTTTTTTGTTTTCACCAGTGAATACTTTCTCTTGCCTGGCAGACCTCAGCCAAACTGAGGAACTGGAATTCCTGTTAGATAAGTTATCAGGCTCTGAGCTGGGATAAATATTGTGCTGGAAATGTAGCAAGTGGGAAAGGCTCTTCTGCAAACAGCTAGTGATAACAGACCAGTTTATCTCTCACTCCTGTCTAAGTGCAAATAGTTATGTGCACTAGTTATGTGCAAATGAATTGAAATGACTGTTTTAATTAAGGGCTGTTGAGCGTAAAACATCCGTTTAGTGTTTACCTGTCAGAGGAGGTCACACATCTAACCCACCCTGCCCTGCAGTGCCATGGGCTTGGGGACTTGCTCTCCCTTTCCAGATCTGTGCTGGAGTCCTTCAGCTTCTGCTGCTTGCATGAGAAACCACCAGGTATAAGCTGAAAAGGGTTCAAGCTTTAATACATTTGAATTAGTCACTATCTTGGAAGACATTCCGTGTTCAGTGGAGTCTTTCAAGAAGTCACCTTTGTCTGCAGATGCTTTACCAAGAAGAGCTTCACTGTGAGTGGAGCTGCTGGAGCTGCAGTCAGGTACAGGAAGGTGTGTTGGCATTATATACAGCTGAATATTTTCAAGGCAGTATTTACAGATGAATTTTTTCAGGGCAGTATTTACAGCTGAATTTTAAGTACTGTTTGAAGTGTAGTCAAGGAGATCTTTCCCTGACTGGAGGTGTCTGTTGCTCTTTCTGTGATTTTAACTAGGCTGTGCAGTTTGCTATTCTGTGTCCCCATCCTTAGGGGAGAAGGGTTTGGGGCTTGTTTCTGGCTTTCTTTTTGGAGCCACCTTAGGCAGCCCAGTGTAACTGGAAAGCCAGTACCTGCAGTCCCATCCAGACTGGATCGTGGTGGGAGGCTGCCCAAGCAATAACAAAGGGCCTTTCAGACCCTTCAGCTTCTACATTTTGTTCAAGAACTTCCCACTTTGGAAGTTCCTAACTCTGGTTTCCAGCAAAAGAACCTGGCTCTGATACTGGTCCATTTTAACTGTGGTCAGTGCCTAGAGATGTGAGGAAAAATCCCTAAAGGGACAGTCAGTAGATTTTGGGGCTGTAAGGTTGCACAGCCCCAAGGTTGCTGATGCCCTCTTTTTTTTTCTAGTAAACAATTCAGTGAGGAGTTTAGAGGAATTCAGAGGTCAGCTGTTGGTAGGTGTGAGTGTCTTGCACTTAATTTTGTGTCAAGCTGGAGATAAGTTCAAGGATGCTGTGATGAGGTCACCAGGACAGGGATTTAGCTCTGTTTTGGTGGCTTCCTTACAAGCTGCAGTTACTGTTAAAATGAGGGTTAGGATGTGAAAAAGTAAGGCTAATTGGTGAGATTTTGTCCTTGATGTAGAGCTGGGAATACCCTTTATTGCAATTTTTGCTGTTTTGGTGTGTGGTGTTTGATGGGTAGGATGCAGGATGAAGGGGTCCAAAGAGTTATTGAGGAGCCTTCTGAAGGGCTTCCCAACCAGTGGGTTTGGAAAGAAAATGTTTGTAACACCTAATTGTGAGGTGATGAGGGTTTATTCCAGGCTTGGGCCAGGGTTATGGTTCAGATCAGGACTCTGGGGCTTGTCCTGGGGGTCAGTGCCTGTTTTGTGTAGTTTTGCAACCTGAGAATTGACATTGACAGGGTATTTCAGAAAATGGCTTCTTATAAAGTAAACTGTAATCCTAATTATGTATTTCATCCTATAAAATATAGTCCTATATAAATATACTCCTAAATAGGACAATCAGTGGTATTTAGTGCTAATTAAGGGAACCCTTGAGCAGAACACTGTGCTGGCAGTGGCTGAGGAGTCCCTGGGGATGCTGCTTTCCCTGCTTAATTGTGCTGGGAGGTGTTAATTCCTTCCCAGGATTAACAGTGGGGTCCTGAGAGTGTGTTCTTCTGTCCTCTGGGTTTGAGAGTGTCCCAAGGGCTTGTTCTGCACAGACTGAGTCACAGGAGGTAGAATCATTGAGTCATTAAGACTGGAAGAGACCTCTAAGGTCATCAAGCCCAACTGTTAACCCAACACTCCCATGAGCACTGAACCAAGTCCCCCAGTGCCATGTCCACACGGGTTTTGAACCCCTCCAG
>NW_008619140.1:0-18001 GCF_000691845.1 Merops nubicus | reverse complement strand
CTCCATCTCCATCCCCATCCCCATCCCGCTCCGCCGGCGGGCGCGGGGAGGGCCGGTCTCGTCGGAACCGCGCTGCTCTGTGCGCGCCTGTGGGCAGCGGCTGAAAGGGGGTTGCCAGATGCGTGGTTATCTGGGGGGAAACTGCAGCGAGAGGTGTCACGCCGTACAGCAAACGCCTTTTGACACCATCTCCAGGTCACAAATTTAGCCGAATTTACACTAAAAAAGGTGAACTTTCACCTAAAAAAGGGAACTTTTTCAGAAGTGCATCGTCAGGACCTCTCAGCTGCGAGGAGACGGGTGAAATGCAGAGGTATGGATGCTCTGAGAAGCTGCATCCTTGCTTGGCTGAAGTATACCAAGTTCAGCCAGCCTCAGGGGCCAAACACCACCTTCAATGAGTTTCCAATTGCTTGGATGTGTTTTTCTCTTTTCTGTGGGAAAATATAGTCTTTCAAATATTTTATAGTTCAAAGTTGTCTAACTATATACAGAAATATGTACTTGACAAAATGATCGCACAAATATTGCAAGATATCATCTTGCCATTTAATCTTAGAGCATGAGGTGTGTGCTGGCCCTTCTGGATGGGACCTTTGGCCACAGAACTGTGTGTGCAGGTTTCAGAATCGCTTCTGACCGGTGTGTCTCTGTCCCCCCTGAATGACAAACCCCTGGGCTTACCTGCTGCTTATCATATCATAAATGCAGGAGGCCGAGTTTCCGAAACTGACCTAACTCAGACTGGCCTCATAACACCAGCCGCAGAAGTGGTCCAGAAACGAGATCTAACTGCAGGAACAGTTGTAGATTCCCCCTCACAGTCTGCTGCAGTGAGGATATTGTGGATGTGTCCTGCTCATGTCAAAAATGCAGTTGCTAATCTTGTTACTGAGGAACATTTGCAGAGCAGGAGTTAAGGTAGATGTGGGGTAGCTATCTGCTGGAGATCAAGCCAAGTCTATAGAGCTAGGAGAGTGGTTTGAAGTCATCTTTCATGATAATGATGATGATGATAGAATACCAGGTTAGAAGGGACCTCAAGGACCATCTGGTCCAACTTTTCTTGGCAAAAGCACAGTCTAGACACCCTGTCCAGCTGAATCTTAGAAGTGTTCAAGGTTGGGGAATCCATCACTTCCCTTGGGTAACCGTTCCAATGGCTGGCTGTTCTCATTGTGAAAAATTTTCCTCTTGTGTCCAATCAGAACCTGCCCAGGAATAATTTGTACCCATTACCCCTTGTCCTTTCTGTCCTGGTTCCGTGTAAAAAGGGGTTCAGGGCAGGACCCACACGGAACAGAACTATGTACTCGCCTCTCCCCCCCCGAGAGAGAGAGACACTTTGGAAAAAAAATGAAGCATATTGTTTAACAAGGAACAGAAAACGAAAAAGGGAGGTAAGGAAAATAATATATACAAAGATTAGGGGAAAAAATAAAATATACAAAACCCTCAGAAATGGTTCCAGGGTCCCACAGAGTGAAAGGACAACTTCCCTCTCCGAGCTCCAAGGCAGGAGTGAAAATAGAACCCACTTCTTGCCTCTTATCAGAGTGTGTGTGGGAAGGGGAGGGAATACAATGGTTTCACCCCCACCCGGGGTCCTCCCAGTTGCTGGAAGGTCACGCCCCCATTCCAAGCCTCAAACCATAACACTTTCCATGTGACTCCTTCTAAAAGGGGAGTCTCCATCTTTGTAGCCAGCCTTTAAATAGGGGAACATCGTGATAAGGTCTCCCTTAAGCCACCTTTTGTTAAGGCTGAAGAAGCCACATTCTCTCAGCCTTTCCTCACATGGCACCTTCCCTGTCCTTTGATCATCTTTGTGGCCCTTCTCTGGACCCTGTCCAGCCTCTTTACACCTTTTTTGTATGGCGGGGACCAGAACTGAACACAAATGGTGATGAGTGGTGATGACTCCTGTACCCCACCCTGCACTTCTGACCGCCCGCAGCTAGGAATGCAGAACCTGTCCCATTGTGCATCTAAGATTCCTTTAACACAACTTTCACAGTCTGAGAGGCACTTGGCAAGGGCCTGTCTTACGGGTGCACTGTGTGTGGCACCCCTATGCAGAGTGTCCCCCTTGTTCCCCTGGCAGGGGAAACACTTCCCAGACAGCAGTATTGTCCGTTGGAGCAATGCACAGAACTCCAGCTGTAAGGAAGGTTACAGTCAACACAAACTCTACTGCACATTAAACCACTAACCTAAATATACCTGCTGGGACCTATCTCCCATCTATAGTAGCTAACTGATGGCTCAAATATAATGAGAAATGCCACTAACATTCCATCCGTCCTTCTCAGTGAGAAGCAGCCCACACCTTCCACCAGCTATTTGGGATACGTGTTTGAATGTGCCCCCTGACATTCAGTGCTTAGCCCCCGCTGCCTGTGACACCGGCCACACCAGCAGCAGCTGGTCCCAGACCAGACACCGTTCTGACAAGCATGCGTACGCTGTCCTGCAAGAGGTGAAGATCCTCCCATCTTACCAGTGCAGCTCACCCGTTTGGACTCTGTATTGCAGCAAGGGCATGAGTTAGTTTCTAACACTGCTCACTTAGCAGCAGGAGGGCAGTAAATACTGTAACTTATTGACAATTGAATTATCTTCTGTAGACCTATAACAAGTAGATACATGGAACAGCTGACTGAAAAGTCTGCATATTCCGAATTGTGCTTTAAAATCTGTGTGCCAAAATATTTTGAAATGTTTCAAAAATATGTCTTCAGGCTGATACTGAAGTAAGGATACTTCCACTACCAATCCAAACCGTTCACATTTATTTAATTGTGTACATTAGTATCAGTAATATCAATGTCTCATTAGTATCAATACCTCCATGTATTAATTTTTTTAAATAGATACTGAACGGAGATACTTTTTTAAAGGTACAGGTTGACTGCAGAGAGCATGGAGGCTGTTCTTCATCAGAAAAAATAATGGGTGTTGTTTTTTGAATAAGACATTTTCATTTATATTTTCTCTCTCACCCTTAAATGAGATGTTCTCTGCTCAGGAAAACTACCAGTTCTTCCACTGAGTGAAAAAGTGTTCATCTAAAAGTTAGCAACCATACTTCTGTTGACCTCACTGGACTAGGATTTGAAGTTGTATCTGAATACCTCTTTTCTTTCTGATACCAAGTTTGTGTGGTGTTTACACAGTTTTGCAGGTTCTTAGAATCTATGGATGACAGTTGCCTTTTGAGGGTTAGCATACCTCTTCCTGCAGCTTTGTCCAGGAACTAATGCCACCCAACCTCTACACAACTCACTGTTGCATACCTGAAGCATTTAGAAATCATGAGTCACGTCTAAATGAAATATGATCCCCTTGTAAAACTCACAATATTGTAAATGCTGATGCTTTCCATTTACCTTTTGACTTTTGAGCCTTAAGGTATGGCCAGATCACATTCACATTCTCTTAGGAACGTGATTTTAATGAATGTGCATGTTAGTGAAGAATAGGAATGTGTTTTTCCTTTCTTTTTTAATAAAAGTGGATGTTGTCACACAACCACAGAACTCCAGGAGCTAGTGCAGCTGCTCCGAAGACAGTATGCGTAGGAAGAAATCACTCTGCACTATGAAAACAAACTGTACTAATCTATTTTTAAACATACTCTGGTTTATCCAGTTGTTTCAAAAACTATGTGATGAACATGAAATAATTTCTGCGTATAGAAATGAGCGGGCTTTTCACTAAGAAAAGTAATTTTTAAATGTTACGGTTGCTGCCACCATGCTAGTTCTGGGTAAACAGACTCACTAGCACATCTTCTTTTAAGTTCTGATTTCTCCTCCTTACCATTTCCATGTGAGTTTTTGTAATGAGATGGAAACTGTCTTTGCTAAAGTTAACAGTACCGGTACGTGACATTTGTTTATGCATTGACCATGCCATTCTGTATACGAGCCTGTGTGTGCTGCTGATACATCTCCTGCTGATAAGCTTTTCTTTCCTGAGGGCATCCTATTAATGTTTAAACGGTGTATGCCATCTCTTGCCTTTGCTTGGTCCTTATTTGTGGCTAAGATGTGGGCACCTGCAAGGTGTATGGTGCCCACACTTCCCACGTGGTGCTGGATGGCTTGTGTATTGCAACAGCGTGAGCACAGTGTGCCAGGTACCCTGCAAAGAGGCCGTGTGTTTCCAGATTACAGGTCTGGCCTAAGTGTCCCACAGTGGTTCCACTTCCACAGAGTCCGTGATGACCTGCTACGACTGTGTAGTTCTTGTCACTAAAAGTGAACCGTCTTTATTCATAAGTCTGAGACTTCATAAGGCAATGGAATCCCCTCCTGCAGTTAATACTTTGCCTTTTATATAACCTACACTGATCCACACAATAGTGTGTTCTCAATTGGGTGTTCTTCCCTGATCAGGTTATATAATTCCTGACTTTCTTTATTACATCTGTGTTCCTGGGTACTGACCATTTTAATGGGACTGTTTGAGGCATTACCGCTGAAAAAAAATCCACAAAACTGAACTCTAAATCCTTAAGACTGGCTTATAAAACTGTGTTTATTTTAAAAAGACAATTTATTTACATATGAGCCTTTCACTACAGTTTGTTTTATGTGTCCATTTCTTTTCTCAGGAACCAGAATGGCTAGGTATATTTATTTTAAAACCTGAACCCCAGCTGTGCAACTCCCCAGGAACTGAGCTTACAGAAGAATGCCAGCTATCGGAAGACAACAGATTTCATGATGAGGTGTGACAAAGAAATAATAATTAGAAAAAAAAGTTAATAGGGAAAAAACCCCAACGATAGAGACAAGGACTTTAGGAATAAAACAAAGAATAGTGGCTAAAAGCTGATGTTCATTATGGTAGTCAGTTTTAACCTTCCAGTCTCTTTTTTTTGTGGAAGCTGGCAGAAACACTATAGTTACAGAGAGGCGTGAAATCATGAATGCAGATGAATGCTTGAGAGGCCCATCCTGAAATTGCTAATAGAGAATGGATAAATCTCCTAAACAGGACAGTATCAAAATGTCACTCAGCTGTTGGTCCCTAAAACCTTCTTGCCCTGTTGTGTCTCAGAGTAATTGTTGCTACAAGTGTACTGCATACTGTAATAGACAGTTCTAAGTGGGTGACAGTTGTGCAATTCATTCTCTATAGCATTGCAGTAGAGCACATCCAGTGGTTTTTGTATAAATTTGAAAATGAAAAAGTGAAGCTGAGCTTGGTAGTCAGGCAGAGTGTTTTTCATATTGGTTCACTGCTCTTAACATAGAGAAACTCTGGCTCAGTAAAACACATATTTGCCACCCAGAACTGGCAGAGGTACTTCTACATATGTATAATACCATACTAGTACATTTGTGGCCAAAAGTTGTTTTTTGCCAAGCAGCAATACACTATTCTGGCTTTTGAGCATCTACTTTCCTATTATTAGGTATCCCTTGCATATATTATCTAGGTCTGAGGAATTATAAAAACTAGAGAAGCATCCCTAACCACAAGAGAACACTGGGAAGAGACCTCATCTGTTTGAAATCCACAGAACCTTGAAAATGTGGCGATGCCTCATTTCCTGCATTCTTGTGCCTTTCTAATTTAAGGAAGTACCTGAGAGCACCATGCAGGATGCAGATGTGTTGAATATACCTGACAAGATTTTTTTGTGTGATATTCTAAACAACCTTTGCTATGGATATAGACATAGCACTCTAGCCTGGGACCACGATAGTGTTTGGTGGCAACGTGAAGAGCTGTGCAGACATAGCCACAAAGAGCTCACTGGTTACAGCTACATCCTGACTTTTATTCAAGGCTGTCTTGAAAACTTAAATTTATTTTGTTAGTCTAATAACATTTAAAAGAAGAGCCATCATTCATCGAACAGAAAAAATGAAGTTTATATTTTACATTTTCATTTAAGGCTAATTGTGTAGTGCATTTGTCATGCCACAAAGCTCTAATTTCAATTTATTGAATGAATCAGAGTATAAATTCATGCAACAGACAAAAATAATGAAATTGAAGAAGTTCAGAATAGGCCCACAATTCTGCTTTCCATCTGTGTCATGAGGCTGCTGCAGAGCACTAAATTCAGTGTGTTCCAAACAATTATTGCTGTTACTACCTATGCTTGTTTAGCACTTGGAGACCTGACCCATTTTCATTGGTGTCTTGTAACTGGCACTGTGTAAGCACAAGAGAATACATTCCCTGTCTCTGGAGTACACACTTGCCTCCGTTACCTCCCAGCTGGACAGCAGGCCAGATAGATAAGCAGGAAGCCAGCAGCTCTTAGAAAATCCCATGTTCCTATGGAAAGCACTTGTGCATCTCAGCAGCACAGGCTGCCACAAGCATCTCAGTCCCTCCTGCTCTTGGCTTCTTATTGAATTAATCCCTTTGTTGCAAGTGCTCAGTGGTGTGGCATATTTAAAAGATTTAAGTTGTGCAATTTCCACTGTCAATAACTCCACTCACGCAGGAAATTTCTTCCACAGAGGAAGGAAGAACTTCCATAAGAGCCACTCACAGACAATGGGAACGAGTTCCCACTGGCCCCTGGACCAGGACTACCATTTCCTACTCCAATTACATGCTGCATTTCTAGAAATTTGTTTTCTCTCATAAAAATCAAGTACATTTAGGGAGCGTTCACAACAACTAATTTTTGGCCTACAGGTAAGTTACCACCTATCTGAAGTGATAAGACGTGTGGCATGGTAGATAAGTTAGTCTCCATCTGAAGGGAAGCTTGGTCCTACCCAAACAAAGGCTTCTGTGCCACACATCATGGGAGTCTCTAGCATGCAGCACACACTCCAGCTGTCTGCCACATGAAGACGTCATCTTGTACTCAGTCCCTCTATGTGAGAGTGGTTCACTGAAAGTTTTCTTTCAACAATGTTTAGCTGTTTTCCCCAAACTCTGCTCCTGATGGCTTCTGCCCCGTTGCTCCAGCTTCAATTCTGTGGGGTATGATATGGCAGCAAGACCAACAATGGGACAATTTCATCCTTCGAAGGTGCTGAACTTAATATACCTGGCCACTCAGCAGTTTGAGCAGTGTGTGGCAGAGAGACCTGGGTTTCTCTGCTTTGAAAGGAATTTAAGGTGCCTATCCTCTGCACAGGAAAAGGTGGTTATAAACCCAATACACGTTCTTCCCCTACTGCCCCTCTTAGGTTGACCCAAGTGTAAACAAAGTGCTCTTCAGAGCCAGGCTCCTTTGTCAACACTGCTGAGCATCTTGGTTGGAGAATGGAGCTAGAGCTGCCAAGAAACTGATGATCTGGCCCCACAATAGTGTCCTCCAGTCGGGGGGCCTTTTGTTCTGAACTCTGCATGCTCATTACAGACCACAGATCTCCATCTCCTCTTCTATGTTAGGCTTCATATGAAAGCTGAGTCCTTCAAGTCCAGGGTGTATCATGTAGCATCCTGTCCTAAGATATTATCTGATTTCTCACACCAGAGACACATCTCACAAGCCACTCTTGGTTATTGTACCTGACCTGAAAAAAAGATGGCCTTCACCTTGCTGAACTTGCATTAGAAATGCATTCCTTTTATAGTAAGCTGTTGGAACAGCTCCAATGTTTCTTCTCAGAAATCTTCACAGCAGCAAAGCTCTAGTCCTCTTCCCCCTTAGCTAGACAAAGAACAATGCTTTCTGCCACCTCTCCAGCTCACCTCTCCATGCCTCTATGACTGAGGTCAGGCAAGAGTGGAACATGCTCTTGTTGTGGAAAAGAAGCATAAAAAGGGGAAAAAAAAAACCCATACTAATTAAAAAGAGAGAAGACACAGTAGAAATAGGAAAAGAGTATCAAAAAGAAGTAAGGAAAGTAAAAGGAATAGAAGAAAGCAGAAGGAAGAGCAGAAAGCAGTAATAGCAAAATACACAACAAATCTAAAGCCAAATACTGAAATGACTGTTTTGTACCATGTGAGGCTTTGTAGGACAGCGTGGAGGTGTTCTTAGGAGAAATGCCTGAAGAAATGTTTGTAAGAGCTTTATGTGTGCCTAGGATGAGGCAGAGCAGGGGAAAGAAGGCTTTTTTTCATCTGTTCATCCACAATGTATAGGGAGCAGTAGGTGGAGGAGTGAGCTCTCCTCTCATCCACACCATGACATTGTCTGGGGTATAGACAGTTGTGCTCCAGATGTCTATGGAAAAATAAAATAGTGTTGGCAAAGCTGAAGAATTTGCAGCCCATAGCACACAGGTAATGTTCCCTCTGAGCAACAGAATACAGGCTCCTCTAACTTACCACTTTCTATCATACACAGATTTCCCTGGGCTAAAATTATTAAAAATAAAGACAGCAGGAAAAATAAAATACTACCTAGAATAACAGTGCACTGAATGAAAAATTATCCCCTCCAACAGGCCTGTGACAAAGAATGAACCATCCACATATATGGCTGATATACTAGTGGAGAGTTTTCAGCCCATTTGGATCTTAAAAAAGAGCTTAAATGAAGTATGCACATGAATATTAGCAGAAGAAAGAACCCAAATGACTCACCTAAGGTCATAAAGAAGACTGGCAGAGCTGTAAACTGAGGTAATGTCATGAGGGCAACAGGCAGGAAATGAAGAGCCTTGTTCCTTGATTTTGGCTCTGCCACAGACTTGCTGTGTGGCAAATCACTTCCTCTTCAGGTGACTCAGTTTCTCTCATAGGCAAATGGAAATAATGATTCATTTAAATCCTTCAAAAATGAAGATGGAAATGTTATAGAAGAGTGAAGTAGCACTTCCATTCCAGTGCTCCCCCCAGCCTATCCTTTGTCCTCTTCTTGCTGGATTTTTTGTGGAATTACATCTTTGTTACTCTGAATGGTATTTTGTTAGAGATAATAAAGCTGCAAATTATATAGCAAAAACATGTTAATGAATTAAATGCCAGATGACTCCTATTATATGCTATAAACAAACAGAAGATGTGCTAAAAGAAAATTATCTATGTTGCAGTGTCATTCAGGCAAAAAAAGAAATGCCAGTTTGCTACTCATCTAGAGAAAAAAAAACAGTATGCAACCATGTAATTTTAAAAGTTGTGATAATATAAGCAGAAACAAGGTGGACATATATTATTAGACTCTTAGAAGTGTGCTGAAACAGAGAGAGAGAGAACTGAATGAGAGCATGTTAGGTCATAAAAGGAAGATTATAATCTTAAGGCAAATAACCTTGTTCACAGCAGAAACAAGAAAGCATACAGCAGTTGAGGCAAGGCACTATAAGAGGACAAAAAGAAATACAGGCCTTGCTCTGTGGTTTGATACACGGGGAAACTGAATTAACTCTTCTACAAGCTTCAAGAATTAAAACAGGGAAGGTAGGCAAACCAAAGTCTTCAAATGAACCTTTTGTCATTTATTTTTTATCTTCCAAGTATCCAAGATCAGATGTACAAAAGGCCAGTTTTTAGAAATGCTAACTGTTCCCAAAAATAAAAAAAATTAACTGAAAAACCATCTAGAAAAAAACAAGAGGGAAATTTTTCCAGCTAAGATCTATAATAACTATCTTGAATAAAAGTTTTTAATATCATATGTGCATATGTGCAACCTAGTGTACACCTGCTATTTGTTATAACAGTATGAAAATCCACAAACAGCCAATTAGCCAGCTCTATCTTATACTGACCAAGAGGGTACCTTCAAATTAATGCTTATATCTACATTTTACATATGCAACTGAACATACATAATTTGGAAATAATGCTTCAGTTTTATTTATAAATTCTTTTAAACCCTCTAGCATGGAGATTATTGTGCAACCTCAGGAAAAACAGTATCCAATAGGTGATAAACATAATTTTGGTTTTGCTGTTACACAGGCAAGTTTTCTATGCTCCCAAGCTCAAGAACAACTCTGTGCCCATTCTTAGATACATCTGGACCTATTTTGATTCTCTGAAAGAGTATAAATATATGTATGAAGCTGAATTGCTGCATGAAAATAGGAGTTGCTTCAATTGCTTCCATATATTTTGCTGTGACATTTATTTTATATACTGCCTTGTTATTTGGTTTTTGCTTTCTTTTATAACATATCTTTGCTTTCCATGTTTTTTTTTTACTGACTCTCTGGAGCATTTCCCATTTAAATTAGCATTTACTGAAGCCATGCTTTAGGACCTATTATTCCTTATTCCTTCCCCTAGGAAACATTTTACTATGCACAGTTCAGCATTTTTTACATCGTTTTACATCATTCATATTGACATTGTGTTGGCTGTGCAAGTTTCCTCATTCATTCTGTTAACTGTGGAAGTCTGGGCCATTTTAAATCTATCTGCAGTTGTCATTAGGATTTTCTGAAGAACTCATGCCAGACAAAATTCTCTAAATACCTGTTGCAGTTAATGTATACATTTTAACACTCTCATTATCCATCAGTTGCTCTCAGAATTCATGTTTTACTTCCAACTTTTCCTTCCATAATCTCACATCACTTCTTCTCCATTTGACATCTGGTAATGCTATAGTACTGTAACTCGTGTAATGAATGGATTGCTGAGGATAAACACAAATTCCATCACTCCCTTCACTGAAATCTCTTCCTTCGACAGGTTTCTGGTTTGGATTTATTTGTCTTAGCATACCCATTCTGCTTCGTCTGTTTGGTGCTTGCTGTAGGGTGCTCAGTACTACATGAACTATGTGATTCAAGAACATGTTGTTTGTAAAAAAAGACCATTACCCTATCAACAAATGTGCTGTGAGGGTGCTGTTCTCACTCTGCTTCAGGTGCTGCCTGTGTAGTTTAGAACCAAAAAAGGCTCTTGTCTCTATAGCGTACCAGTTGAGTAAAAATATTTCTGGGTCCTGGCTACTGAGTGAATATCCTTCTCCATGAATTCATATGACAAAGAGAAATCCTGGTGTTGACCTCTATAAGCAGTATAGTCCTCTTATGTGTCTCTCAGGCACCCACTGTCACTACCTGCCACAGATACAAAACCAGAAGTACTCTGGAATGCCTACAGCTTTCAGTAAAAAAGCAGCACCAGCCTTCTGCAGAGATTCAGAAGTCTCTTATTTTCTCAGAATACTCTATTTTAATTTGCTCATTTTCAGAGGTGTCATTGAGTAAATATGGAAGAACTTAATGCAATTAAAAAGGTTTGTAATTACTGTGTTTAATGCCAGGCATGTCATATTCTCTTGCTGATTGGATCCTCTCATGGTTTTTGAATTTGCCAACATCCTGTCCTTCTACATCTGTTACTGCATTTCTTTTCTCATCTTTCTTCCCTGCATGTCAAGGATTACAACCATTGGCATTCAGTTCCTCAGCTCCTTTATCCATCATTCCCAAAGGAATTGAAAAGCCTTTGCCCTTAGTCCAGATGTTTTGATTCTCAGCACCTACGCCGACACAAAGATCACCTTTCAGTCTGCCCTATGCCAAGACAACTGAAAGTCAATGAAGACTTTATTCCCTCACATGTGAGAAATTTGGCTTAACAAGTGTAATAAACCTTATCAGTTAGAAAACAAAATATGACTTGAATGTGCAGGGAACAGAGAAATTAAAACTTCTGTGGTAGAAAATGATTTGCTGGGGAATAAATATTCCACAGTTAGAAAATGAAAGAGGCCTTAATTATGAGTTCATTATTTTCATTATATAGTCGTCTGTTGTTTCAGGTGACCTTAATGTGTTAAGTTTTTCCTCTGTGTAGCTTTATATCTTAATATACTTCATTTCTAAATGATGTTATGTCACACAGTTTCCCATGTCAGTATACCTTTGCCTTCTTGCCATGTAAGAACTGCCACGTGTCCTATCTTCTGCTAACACGTGGATTTTGAATGGAGCTCCTACAAAGCACTCCTTCCAGGTTTCCCATGTGTATGCTCTCATCTCTCTGGCTGCGTGCTAAGGAAAGAAGCAAAACTAAGGAATTTGTTTTGGGGTTTGCGCCAAGGAGGAAAGTAGCCGTGTTATCTTTTCTGTAAAAACATGGCAAGTATACTGCATTTAAAAAACAAAACAAAACAAAACAAAACAAAAACAAAAAAAAAACAAACAAAAAAAAAAACAACCAAAAAAAAAAACAAAAAAAAAACCCACAAAAACACAAAACCCAAAACCCAAAAAACTAGTGACAGGAATGGAAGAGATGATAAATGAGCAGTTCCCCACAATGTCATACTTCTGACACTACGTAAAGTCCACACACATGAAATGCAAGGTCCAGGCAGTCCTGCTCCAAACATGAACCGCTTGATGTTCTATTGTATCTCCTGAGGCTGTTGGGAGAGCCATGTAGTACCACGGGGTGGGGGCCTGGGGCGATGCCTCAGCAGCAGCTGCAGTCATTCCAGGAAGATGGGAGTGTCAAAGATATGCAATGAGACAGAAATTCTGGCCCAGTTAGGTCAACAGTAGTTTTACCACTGATTTCATCTAGGCTAGGATGGCATCCTATGTGCCTGACTCATATTCTACCCAATCTATGAACTGAGTATCAGAACCCTGCCCTGCCTATCCTTGCTCTTCTGTTTCCAGCACGGGGAAGGTTTGAACTGGGAGATGAATGGGGCTGTGCTGCCCTTTTTTTAGCACTGTTCAAAGTATTGTGTAGCTTCTCATACAGCACGTCTGCATCCAACTCTGTGTTGTCTACAGGGGCAGAAGGAGAATGCAGCTGAATGGCTACGCTTCAAAAAACACATGATTTTTGGGTTATTTTGTTCTCCCATGCAGTTTGATGCCAGAGGGGAACATATGGCCCAAAGTGATTTTTTTTCCCGCACTTTACAATTCACATATTCTTCACCATATGTGAGGCATTATTTCATGCTATGGCATCTCTAATACCTCCCATGTCTATTCCTCCCTATCATAGGGAATATAAATTTTCTGTTCCTAAGGCACTGTCACTCTCATGGTCTTTTCCAACATTGGCTGTAGTTTTCCAAGAATTAGAATGGTTTGGATTGGAAGGGACCCTAAAGATCATTTAGTTCCAACACCCACCACTACTCTCCCCACCATGTTTTTCATTATTTTCCTGAGAAATTGCAATGATATTTTTAGTTTTTACTTTGATTCTGTAAACGCTTAAAGCTTTCTTGCCAAGCAAGTCACAGACCACTTGATCAACTATCAAAGAAGCTTGCATGATCCCATAGTCGCAGAATTTGAGCTTTTAATCTCCAGTGTATGACATACGCATCAAAGGCTTTGTGGGCAGCCACATTCAATAACAAATCATACAGCTCTCATACACTTCATTCCTTTTCAATGAGCAGCATTTGTCAAATCTGCCCATTATCTCCTCCAATAGATGTAGAAGTTAAACCCTCTGAAGTTGATGTCACAGGTAAGTAACTTTGATAAAAGAGATTGGTTTCTTTGATACAATACAAGAATAATTTTGTAAAGGATTAAATTGTCAGCTGTTACTTGTGTTCTCTGTCATTCCTAAGGAAGAAACTTAATTGCATCCACTCTTCTCTCCTTCTTCCCTTTTATTTTTGGCTTCACTAATATTTTCAAGCTTTCTTTCCAAAACTCTACTAAATTCAGCATTGCTTAACATGAAACAATGTCCACTAAAGTGGAAAAAATAAATCCCAGAACCTCTTTGTAAGATCTAAGAAGATTTGCCTCAAACTGATGCAAAAAAAATTAGACTGTTGAAGAAGAGCTAAAAGAGAGATAGTTTATGCCAAAATGAGATAATGAAAAATACTGGCAATGTGAGAGGGTCCTGAATCTAACATAGATTGTGTTACTACAGTTTGCATTCTATGACTGATTGATTTTGTCCCTGAGAAGGTGAAACTTAGACTGAAATTTCCCCTGCATTTGAAGACATCTGAGGGAAAAGTCTCTTTTCCATGTCATCCTCTTATATGTAATAATTCATGAGGACAGACTGCACTTCTGTCACAGACAGGACATTTAGAGGATGCCACTTTTTTTCCTACTCTACTACTAACTTCTTGCAATAAGATATTAAATAAGCTTTTAAACCTCTAGTTGTCTGTCAAAATTGGTAGAAATCAACTAATAAGTTCACAGGTATTGTAACTGCATAGATGTTGTTTCCATAGGAAACCAAGCTGAAAACTATAACGGTGCCCTCAAGAGAAATCAGTGGTGTGGCCTCAGCTGAAATCCTGCCAATGCACTTGCCAATCTGTCTCTAAAAAGAGGATTGCAAAGGTAGAAGGTAAACAGAGAAGGGGAAAAAGAATGACCAAGAACATGGAATAGATCTGATAAAAAAGGAAAGCAAGGACATGCACCGTAGGGAGGGGAGAAGCAACTTGAGCCATCATAATATTTAGAGCGCTAACTGGTGGAGAGAGGAAGGGTAAAGGTTTCCTGCAAACCGAGGAGATGCTCGTGGAAAACAGAACAAATCCGCCGTGTCTGAGAGGAGCTAAAGGCAGTGCCCGGAGCAGCCTGGCAGCCTCCGGACAGGCTCCAGCGCCGCTGAGGAGTGAGGCCCGGCGGTGGCCGGCTCCGCGCCGCGTCCTGGCGCTCCACCTAGTGCTGCCGGGCCGCAAGAGGAGCCGCGCTCCAGCCCTGGGCCGCAGCATCGCCCCGCAGAGCTCTGCTCCCGCCAAAGTGTCACCCCAGAAATCCACCCCAGGAAACGGAATGACACACTTAAACAGAATTTTTGGTTCTCCTGCAGAAGAACCGGTGTGGGCCACAAGATCCTGGACCACCCGCCTAAGCTAAGGCTGCCGTTTTTAGGCAGCGTTCCACCCTCTCTCAAACAGCATGGGACAAAATGCCTGGTGAGGTAGCAGTGACCTCATTCACTAAAAAGTACTACAGGAGTTTCATGAACGCAAGCAATGAAAGGACACTCGCAGAAATAGCTTTTTATATACATATCCCAATATAAAGTTTTTATTTTAATGATTTCTGAGAATATTTCACAATTAAATGGAACTTGGTTATATTAATCTAATTTTTAAATCTAGCTGTTATTCTTTTAAATAGGAAAAGTACAGTTAATTATGCTAATACTAAACTAATGTATTTATTTTCGTATGCTTTTATAAGGACATACAATTTTCATGATATACATATATTGTTCAATGAAAAATTTGATAATTAAGATTTAAGAAAACCAAACCAATTAAAAATATACTTGCATGGAAGAAGTTTTTATTTGTTTAAAATTACTTAGATCTGATAGTTTTGAAATGAATATTCACATCTCTCTGTCAAACCCAAAATCAGTTTCAGAAATGGAACTTGAAACTTGAAGTAGTTACAAGTCCTGTCACCAGGAGAAAGAGCCGGGAACTGATGCCTTCAGGCAGCAATGATCAATTTGGGGATTAATTTACAAAATAGTGTACACTGTTTCTTTTAAAAATGAAAGTCCAAATTTACTTCAATTTATTAAAATAATGAAAATTACTACAAAAATGAAAGCAGCGTGATTTGCTACTGCAGTTTAAAAGAAGGTCAAATCTACTTTTTTAAAAGCCTAGAAACAGCACACAAGTTATAAAAAAACTCCAGCATCTAAAACATGGCAAACAAAATGATTCAAAACCTTTAAAATCTCCCAGAATGACGAGTGTGCATGTAACATAGTTGTGCATTGTAAGGTGGTAGCTAACAATGCAGTTGCAGAAAACAAGTAATGCCTATTTGATACTTCCACTTTCTCCAAACCCTTTGACATCTAGCCTTGATCATCTCTGCTGTACTGTCATTTTTAAAGACAGTACTATACACTTTTGTACCACCTCTGGGATAACTTACCTGGATTCTGGGATTCTGCAGACGAGACTGAAGATCTAATGTCAGGCACCATGAAATGAAGAAACAAATTGGTGGCCACCTGGGAAAAGAATGAAGTAACTTGTCTATTGCCACTTAGGAATGTGACAGAAACAAGGACATCTCTCTTGAACTTCAACACCAATGTGATCACTTTCACCTCTGCAAACTCCTGTCTCATTTGCTATACAGTTTTCAACTTCAGCAACAACTGAGGCAATGGCTTTAAAAATAATTTTCCTCTTCAGTACCCAGGCTGGTTCAAAGCCAGGCTGATTCCGTGTTCTCCAGTGGGTGAGCCAGGAATATTGCAGGAAAAGAAACAGAACAGATCATGAACTGTATCATAAGCAGTACGAAATAGGACACCTCTCCTGCATCTAGAGTACGTGATGTATAATCTTCAGAGTGTTGCTTTAACATAATTTTTAATACTACAATATAGACTATGTTCTAAAATAAATAAGAACATTATAATTATATAATATATCTAACATCTAAAATAAATGGAATGTTATACCCAGAATACTTGAAGGTGGAATCCTTTATTTCCTGTTTGAAATTTCAGAAACTTCAATGTATTTCAAATTCCAAGAGAACTTATTTTTCTAATAAAAATACTTCCATGATATTATTTTTTTTTACCCCAGCTCTTAATGTCTATTGTTTTGGCCTAACCAGCAAGAGTTTAAGGGGATCCAATTTCCAATGCATAAACTTTGTTTCTGCTTAAACTGGCATGAATTTTGTGATTCACTTCAGTGAATAAACTGAGTGAAGGCTGAGCACTTCTGAAAATCCTCCTGCAACTTCGCATCTTCTTCCTTATTTAATTTTTGCAGGTGTTAGTTATTATCTACCAATGTTCACCACGAAGAAACAAATAAATAAAACATGTATCACTATTTCTGTACACCTGAGGTGAAGCAGCATTTGTAACCTTCGGGATGAACATTATCACCTTAGGCCACAGTTATGCCCATTATTATTTATGCCTTTTTCGACCTCTTTTTGTACTATTTCTAACTGATGATCAAAGGGCATCAGGCACTGACTTGGTATCCCTCCCTAGATAAATCATCATTCAAATCATCTGTTTGTTAATTCATTCTGGGGCTGTTGTCAGGGGGATGCTGTCTGTTGCTGTGAATGTCAGAGCAGGCCACAAATGCACTATGCATGCATGCCTTTGAATACCATCAAATCCTGAAGCCACACTCACAACGTAGTTCTGTTTTCATGTATGTTGTCCATTTCATTAAACAAAGAACCACAACATTTTTCATTTTTCCATGTATATTCCGATCCACTTTCCATGGTGCCCTTGACAAACTTAAAAGGTGGCTATTACATCTTGAAGTATGTCATGTAAGTCAGGAGAAAGAGACATTTAAATGAGGGGTCGAGAAGAAATTTAACAGGCTTTTACCTGGATCTTCATGTTGAGTATAACCAGGTAGTATGAACACAAGCTTTGCAAACCATATCCTCAACAAGTGTCATCATAGTACAGTACTACAATAGACAGAAAATCAGGATAACAGGCACTGCAGTACTACAGGGCAGTCTCTGCACTAACACAGAGACCACCAAAGCATTTGTAGGTGTTGGAGAAGAGACACGTGGTGTGCAAACACATATGGATGTGTACATGGTCTAGGAGAGTCTGTAGGTAGAGACGCATACCCACTGAACAGTAGTTTGGTCACTGGGTACTACGTACTTCTGCAGAAAGTAAGCTGATTGCTACAGCATTTGTTTACTCAGGAGTGTTTGTTTCGTACCATCACAGTTTCAGAAATTATGACCCAGGGCTATTACCTGGCAATTAAATTCTTTTCCTTTGCTAGATTTTCAGAAAGCCCCTTTAAGTGATAAATAACAATATAAATCATTGTATTAGAATATACAAAATTCTTAGCTATGTTAAGGTCCCATTTTAATCGCTTCCTAAAAGCTTTATAGTTGAGATATTATTTTGCCTCACTACATTTCTCTTGTGCTGCAAACCTAAAATTGCCTGTATAATTTGAAGCTAAGAAAAAATATTCATTCTTAAAATAAAATTATTTCTCTGCTTTCTAGAAACCAATCCATTAGCGGTAAATTTCCAAAATAATGAATAGCTGTTCTCTTATACCTGTCTCAAATGTCCATGTTATAACTGCTGTGTGTGTGTATGTGAGGGAAGGGGAAGGGAAGGGAGGGGAAGGGGAAGGGGAAGGGGA
>NW_008619139.1:979-1228 GCF_000691845.1 Merops nubicus | reverse complement strand
AGATTCCCCTAATTGCTTGCCTTACCTCAGGTTTTATCATCAAAGCCTCCGTTATTCCCTCTCCAGCCTCCTTTTCTTTTTATTATCTCTTAATTAATCACTCCAGCTTTCACACTTAGCAGATAATTACAGTCTCCTGGGCACACGGCTCATTTTCATAACCTCCTGCTCCCCGCCAGGAGTGGGCACAGCCCGGGAGGGAGGTGGGGGGCACGGGGGGAACCTCCCGGGCCCCGTCCCTTCCCTCGG
>NW_008619139.1:633-960 GCF_000691845.1 Merops nubicus | reverse complement strand
GCCAGCCCCAAAGGGGGGGATGCTCAGGTGAGGAACCCCCCTCCTGGGTACCAGCCCACGGGGGAGGGTGCTCAGGTGAGGACCTCCCAGGTGCCAACCCACAGCGGGGGATGCTCAGCAAGGTGCCCCCCCCCCTGCCAGGGACCAGGCCAGAGAGGAGGGTGCTGAGTGAGGGGTCCCCCTGGTGCCAACCCCAAGTGGGGGATGCTCAGGTGAGGACCCCCTGGGTGCCAGCCTGAAGAGGAGGATGCCGGGGCAAGGAATCTCTCAGATACCAACCCAAAGAGGAGGATATTGAGGTGAGGACCCCCTGGGTACCAACCCAAA
>NW_008619139.1:0-288 GCF_000691845.1 Merops nubicus | reverse complement strand
CAAAGAGCAGGATGCTGAGGTCAAGACCCCCTGGGTGCCAACCCAAAGAGGAGGATGTTGAGGCCAGGACCCCTTGGATGCCAACCCAAAGAGGAGGATGCTGAGGCCAGGACCCCCCGGGTGCCAGCCCCCAGCTGAGGCTGCTCTCCTGAGCACCGAGGGCAGAGTTAAGGAGATGTGGAATATCTCTGGAGCTCTGGTCCAGGATCCCACCCGGACTTCCCCGGGACAGCTCCGGGAGCTTTCGGGCGAGCTCCTTCCCACCCTCCCACCAGCCTGGCACCGGCC
>NW_008619138.1:35563-40790 GCF_000691845.1 Merops nubicus | reverse complement strand
AATGAAGTACGGGCTTCGGGTGGAATGGGGTGAACTAAGCCGAAAATAATGATTTTGAAAATATGTAAAATAATTCTTTAAAGATTTCTAGTTTATTTCTGTCTTCAGAAAGCTTCCTTCACCATCACCCTCCCTGGAATGGCAGGATGTTACAGGATCAATGCAAAATACTCTCAGCTGTTGCCCGTCAGTCATTTCCCCCTAAGCCTGGCTTCAGATGTTTAAGAATCCCAGCTCTTTTTATGGCAAGAGCCTTCTGTCTTCCTTTCCAGGAGGGCTGATTCCAGCCAGTATTGTGAGCATGCAGCATAGCTGTTTTCTGGGAGTGTTTAACCTCGGGATTCTCTTCAGCTATTGTGCTTAACCACATGCACAGTTGGTGTTGCACATGCAGTGTTACACTGGGGGCTGTAGGGGTGTCTTTTTTTTGTCTCCCTGAATTTCTTGTGTGCAGCTGTGGGTTTGGCTTGGAAGTCATGTGGTAATTGTACAGTATGCAAAGGCAATTAGTGTTTAAAGGATTGTAACCAGCTGACTTCAGAGTTAGTGTTTTTCAGCTGGCTGTGTATTAAAAGAGACAAGTAGGAGATACTGCTAGGAGGAAAGAATGTAATGGGTAAGCTGCATCCCCTAGCTAGGTAAGCTTCGCAAATTTTTACCAAAATCTCCACATAATAGATTTCGTAAATTGGATACATTTTTAGTTGGACTTGAAATCTCACACAGAAACCCACATCAGAATCGTTTGCATTTATAACAGGATACTCCTAAACAGAAGTTGTTGGCTTTTTTTTTTTATTTTCCACTGCCCATTAGGAAGCTCAGAATTGAGACACACTCTTAGCTTTCCATTTTCTGCCTTGTGATCTAGGACAACTTCATAAACCATGGATTTGTTTTTTTCTTCTGCTTAAGAGGAATGTGAGACTAATGTGAGCATTAGGAGGTGTGCTGAATTTGTGGACTGAAGGGGTCTATGTGCACAGAATTTATTACAATAAGGCTAATTTAAAAACTGCGACGATGGCGTCTCCTCCTAAGTCAGTGAGAATTGTCAGGCTTGGATTAGCACCATCATGTGTTTTAGCCCTGTGAACAGTGGCTAACAAAAGCATAAATTTTACTTAAAAGTGGCATTAACGGCTTTTAGATGAATGAAAGGGGGATTAAGGCCAGTGGTGGCATCCTCGTGGTGGGTGAAGTCAGGTTAGAGTGATCGGACCTATAGTGACCAGAGCCCCAGCTCAGAGTAATCTGCTGTTAATGTGAAGGGGAAAAACCCTCACAGAACCTCCGGGAAAAAAAACCAACCAAACAAAACCAGGTAATCCAAACTGAAACACAATTCCAAAAGATTATTTTTGTGAACTAAATGCAATTAAATTTGTGTGTCAGTGACTCCATTTTGTGAGTCTTAACTGTTGAAGTAGACAGGAGTTATATATGCATTTTGGAACCAAGTAATGCTACTAGTAACTTTAAAGTTTCTGAAGCAAAAGAGGGAGGCAGGTAAGTCTCATTTAGAAAGTATCCTATTTTGGACACTTTTAGCATTTGTAAGTTAATGGAATAGGCTCATCTTGTCTGAGCCCCGTGTCACTGTATAGAGGGTGGTAAAAATTTTCTGATTTGTAACACGGGATGAAATTTGAGATTTGCCCTGAGCAAGTCTGAATTTGGATTTGTTAGCACAGCATGCCTCCATGGAAATGAGATGAGAATGATCCTACTATGCCAACAGAAATAAACCCCAAAATAATTATGTAAAGAATTACATGACAGATTTTCTTAATGAGTTGTTAATATGTTCTTCAACTTAGCTGTAGTAGACCAAATGTAGCGATTAAATCTATTGGAGCATTATAGTGGAGTTGGCAGTAGTTTTTAGAGCTATGACTATGTTAAATTATATTCTTTATAGGTTCTTTTGTTCCTCTAATAGTTGTTCTTCATTTTAGTAAAATTCAATTTTAATGGGGAATTCTTATTTGTATTTATATGTATACACGGTGGTTGTTAAAAATTATTAAGGAAAGTGGTGTTCTTTATCAAAGTACGTGAAAGTCAAAATGTTTTTCATGATGCATAACTCAGTGGACAGTAACTGTTCAAGATAACTTTTTTCTGCTCTGTCCTGTACAAAAAATAGGATCTAATTTTAATCCTCTATTTATAAATCCACAATTTATGTGGTGGGTTTTTTTTTTTTCTTTTTTTTTTTTCATTTTGATTAAATAAATAATCTGGAGAGCAGGACAGCATTTACTTTGTATTTTATGCCATGTTCTCAACCAATATATGACAGAGCCAGTATTTAGCCACTCAGTGCAGCTGAGAAGGCTTTGCATATGTCATAACATTGAGCACCCATTGTCTTTGGAGAACAGATGGCACTAATGGGGCTCAACATGGTCATGGTCTTCTGAAAAAAAAAGGTGAGGTTTGTATTGCGGAACAAGGAGGAGAATGGATGAGTTTGATGAACCCTAATTGTTAAGGATTTGCATATTTTAGAGGTGTGGTGAGGACTTCCTGAGAGCAGAACAGTTGATGCTTCCTAGGTGACAGCTAGATTGCAGGTTAGTTTTTATCTTTGGGACAAAAAGTAGACTGACTTTAGGTGAAATGGCCAAAATTATCTATATTTCTTTGGCCTCTGGTGGTTGGAGGGAGTGAAAGTTGAATACGGCCAGCCTCATTTTGGCCTCACTGCAGTGTTTTCAAGATGATAATTCTCTGTGTCGTTAAGATCATTAAGTAATTCCCAGAATCACAGGTGGTTGAGGTGTGCAGAGACTCTGGGAGGTCACCTGGTGCACACCCCTAGTCAAGCAGGGCCACCTAGAGCCAGATGCCCAGTACCACATCCAAATGGCTTTTGAATATCTGTGAGGTTGGAGACCACACAACCTCCTTGGACATCCTGAGCCCATCAGTCACCCTTACAGTAGGAGGAAAAAAAAGAAAATTTCCTGACATTCATACAGAAACTTGTGTTTCAGTTCATGCCCATTGCCTGTAGTCCTGCCTGTTGAGAAGGCAGGCTGTGCAGCTTTTGGCAAGAATATCATGACCAAAGCTTGTTTGATCCACTACGTCCATCAGCCTGCATATGATCACTAGTATGCAAATTAGAGCCCTGGTTCTGCACGTTGGTTGTGAGTTCAGATGTCAGCTTACGTGAAATAGGTTGAGCATTGCAATAAAATGAGACCAAGGTACATAAATTGAACAGCAGGTAATTTCCTCTGAATCCCTCATGGAATCTGAGTAACTCAAAGATCCATTGAGTTTTTCCTTGTAGGGACTTGAATGTGCTGAGAAACTGGCTGGTGCATTCTGTGCTCTTGCTCTCTTTCTGTTCTACAGCAGTAGCTGTTTAGATTATGCAAGGGCATAAAACAGGTAAAAATATGAATTAGAACAAAACTCCACCTTTACTTCACAGGTTCCAAAGTGGTTCCTTCTTTGTCTGTTCCTCTTTCAAGAGGTGCAGTTGTTCTGGTAACAGGACTAACTGAAGCGCTGGTAGCGGCTGTTGGCGTGGGCCTCGAGGTAGTAATATTTTAGCTAGTCTCTGAGTATAAAATGATGAGAGGGAAGCGCACAGCATTTCACCACATACACACTGTCAAAGCATGATGAGCAATTCTGTCTGAGACAGTTTATGAATAAATTAAAAATATAATGGCTTTTTAATTTTTCTTACAATTTTTAATTAGTGGCTTTGAAAGCAACTCTTGAGTTCTTCTGGATGGTTTTTAGCTTGATGGGTATTAAAATAGGAAATGGTCATGCAGAGTGCAGCCTACACAGCTGTTTGTACCCAGTTGCTGCACCAGGAGACGTGGTAGCTGGAATGATCATTTTTCTTTCTTTAAAGATCTCAGCTGCCTTATAATGATGAGAATTTATTCTGTAATGGTCAGAATTTATTCTGTCTAGCCCAAATGGGTGGGAAACTTCAGGCATTTTAAAGTTGCCACTGATCTCTTCAAAGTTATGTAGAATCTGGTGCAAGAAGTATCTGTAGTCATTACTGCTGCTGACTTGCTATTTGTTTCACCCTTTTTCGTGGATAAAAGGGAGATTTTGTGATTATTGGTAGCTGATGTAGTTAGCCAGTGGAGGGTTCATATCTTTCAGAAGTTTTCCACTTGGGAATATGTGTGTGAAGCAAGCGGTATACTAATAAGTCTAGACCAGGGGATTCAGTGCTGAAGTTCTTGGAATAATAGAATCAGTAAGGTTGGAAAATACCTCGTAAGATCATCAAGTCCAGCCATCAACCCAACACTACCAGCACCTCTAAACCATGTCCTGGTTGTTCTTAAATAACTGTCATAAGGACCATTGAATTTACAGATTATAATTATGACTGTGAATGGAAATAAGCATTAGTGTCAAACTGCAGTTGCCAAAATTTGTATAATAGTTCAGGATCTTGTTCTTACCTGGTACCTTCTTGTGACATTTGTGTTCTGTGGCAAGCTAGACCTGCTTTATTAATTCGTCGTATAAGCTGGTGGAGCTAATCACTTCTAGTGGAAAATAATGGTTTATGAAGTTCAGTCTTTTCTGTCTAGTGATTGGATTATTTACAAGTTTCTTGTGTTTACTTAGATTTTAACTTTTTTTTTTTCCAGGTGAGTCAGCATGGGATACATTCCTTAGTAGTAATTATTTAATGTATTTATTACATTTACATGCAAATGTTTCATGTTAGTTAAAAATACTCGTGGTTCTTGCTCCTGAAAGGAGTGAAAGGATTGGTAATTGGATATAGGCTTCTTGACCTTTATGTCCCTGATTCAGAAACAGCCCCTGGTACCAGGTGCCAAAGCATTTACTGTTAGAAATTTGCTCAACAGTGGGTGAGGGGATCCGAGTATAGTTTTTAGTGTACAGGTATGTGTGACTCAAAAGGCAGCATAGTGGCTAACCCTGGAAAGAATGTTTACAGCTAAACTAACAGCACTTCATTTTTAGATAGGATGTGCCTACTTGGGGGTGAGATAAACTTAAAAAAGCAGGATGAAGAGAGAACTTGGATTGCATCTGCCTGTTACACAGGTTTTGTGACTTTGCCCGGAAATGGATTCTAAAAAAGCAGGGAGTGTATGTGTATATATACAGAGACATAAAGTTCATTGTAAGGGCACTTCAGTAAATCTTGATCCGTTTATGTTATCAGCAGATCCTAATCCTAAGTCCATGAGCAAAACCC
>NW_008619138.1:24867-35532 GCF_000691845.1 Merops nubicus | reverse complement strand
AAGAGTGTGTGTGTTACGATGAAGAAGTCTCAACTGTAGTGATTTTGGTGGCAAATGATCTGCTCATAGTTCCCCATCCTTTAATTTGTACATGACATAGTCAGGCCCTGCATTAGATTTGCAGGATGTCTGATCCCAAACCTAGGCGAGAGCCCTGGGGGTGTTAGCCCTGTTTTTACAGGTGCTGGGAGCCTGGGTGCTGCCAAGTGAGTGGCAGAGACAGGTCTGAACCGAGGCGCCCGGGGAGCCAGCATGACATTAATAGCCTGTAGTACAGTAAGTGTCCTGCCCGCCTCCGGGGCTGGGCTGCAGCAAGCAGGGCATACATGGACTTCAGAGGTCCAGCTCGTGGCGTAAGCTGCGTGACTGACACTGATATCTGGACAGGCCAAATCAGAGGTCTGGCAACATGAAGTCACATCAGTTTTTCTTCCCTTCTGCCCTCTGCGGTGTCGTGTGCAGTGTGAAACGTGACCATGCTTAGGTGTAAGCTTACTTGCTGATAGTACAGTTCAGCACTGCCTGGTTTTGGTGCCAGTGTAATCATTGATGGTGTGTTTGGTGGTCTCTTGTTAGCTCTGCCTCATCCCCTCTGCTTGGAATGAGGATACATGGAATGGTGTGTAGGGAACATGGAACATTTCAAACTTGGATACTGCCGTTACCTGTCTTAGGCAACACTGCTAAATTTCAGTAATGGAGTAGTTTGTTCATTTGAGCAAAAGTTAAGGTGACGGATCATTACTTAATTCAGTAGAAAATGGTTTTGATAGAGTACACAGCTAGTGCAAGCTTAGAGTACAAATCTATTTCTATATTACTATTAATGAATAGTTAAAAATTCATGAGTATTTTTAACTAACGTGAAGGACTACCTTACTGATAAGGAACTCCTTCAAAGCTCTGAATTGAAAACCAGGTTGTTTTCTGTTTGACATTCATCACACCCTTTCTGAAGAAATCCTTGGGAATTTAGAGGATTTGATATAACTTTTAATGTAAAAAAATCTGCTTTGTATTGCAAAATATACTAATGTCACAGTTTTTTTATAAAACCTTTTATTTAAAAAAAAAAAAAACAAAATCTATAGACTCTTGAAATACTTATTTTAAAATTGCCCTATAATTCATCCTGACACACATGAAATCTAGTTTTTTTTTTTTTATCTTGAAATGGTAAGTGATAGCTGATAAACCTAGTAAAGGTCGGAGTTCTAGGTAGGATAGCAGTGTGCAGGAATTTTTACTTCTGACAAATGTTTTGATGATCCTTTTGATATGTTTCTTGGCTGTAATGGAATAATTTCTTAATAAGCTGTATCTAAAACTTACATTGAATTCTGATTATTTCTAGTTAGATTGCAAATGAACCATGCAGTCTATTAGTACTTCATAGACTGGTGGCTTCAGTTACTGTAAATGTGATTTCTTCCCTACAGCTGTAGAGAAATCAATAATAGTAGGAAGAATTACAGGGATTGATTTTTGTTAATCCTTCACTGTTGGTCTTGTCTTTGTATGATTAGACTCTGGTCAGACTTTTTTCAGGCCTCACAATAATATAATTATTTAAATAATTATGTAAATTGCTTTAATGCTTTACATATGTGCATTTGTGACCTGAAGTGCATTCCGAATAAATGCGATTTTAAGTGTTTGTTATCTAAATACTGTGGTGTGGAAGAGTTTAAGAATACCAACTGAAAATGCTATACAGATAATTCCAACCAAGTTACTGCACGTGTATCTGCTCACCGTGAGTCTGCACTGTGTTCTTGTAAGGGAAGAGCAACGTGCACGCCTGTAACTGAAAGACTTCCTTGCGTGAAGGAGTTCTTGAAGCCCACATGGTGTTGTAAAAATGTACATTGTTGAAATTTGTACTTTGGATTTTATTAAAAAACGTTGGTGTTCTGTTTATGTGGCTGACGTTTGTGTGGCGTCAGCTGTTAGCCTGCTGCTAGTTGTATCTCTGCGTTATTGTTCCACTTGAGTTTCCGTTCTCAACCAGGATGTTAGTTTGAAAATCAGTTGTGAATATTAAATGTGTTTGTACCTTTACAGAGAAGGCCAGACATTACCTAGTAGTGGATTAATTGTCTGAAATCCTTGGAAGTCGATGCAGTTGGGATTCCGTTTTTCCCCTACTTTTGTCTTACTAATGAAGTCTGCAGCTAGCCAGGGGATTCAGGCTTTTCTGAACTCTGCAGAACATAATGTTCTGAATGTTTTTCAGGTATTATGTGGTACCTGACTTTGAATCTCTCTTGATTCTGAAATGCCATTTTTTTAACAAAGATAACTGAATTCATATCTGAAGAAGTAGTTTTTAGTTACTATAGGCTGACCTTAGAAATTAAATACATGTTGTGTCCCTGCCATGTTGGGTTCTATGTGAGCATATAACAATGTAAATAAGAGGTAAGGTTAATAAAGCAGGATAATGAGGCAAAGACTTAGTTTTGAATCTGGCTCTTGGAATGCAGATAAATAATTGCTATCCATAGTAAGGAGGTCAGTGTCTTTCTGTTGATACGTTGTCATGCAGCAGTGTTGGACTGTGAACATGGTGAGCAGTGCCATGACTTGTGTGTGTTCTCCCTGGATAGAATCTGACTGGTAGAACAACTCTTATTTCCTTCACTTTGTGCCATGTTAGTTCATCCCCATTTTGGGGTGTGTTTAAAGGGGACATTGGTAGCATGAAGTTAGTAAAGGTTCTGCTTTACTTCTGTTGTTCACTAAAACGTGCTTCAGGCAACAAAATTTTGTACGCTCTTTGCATCTTTAAACAGACATAACTTCAGTATTTCTGTGTAGTTACATGTCCAGAAACTTCTTGAGCTTTACCTTCCAAAGAAAGAGATTTGCCTTCTTTCCCTTGCAGTGGCAGGGCAGGGCCTTTGAAAGGGTTTATTTTTATGAAGACACTAGGTGGCTCAAGGAGGTGATTTCTGTGACTTCTGGTGACGAGCTTTGTTCAGGGTTAACAGCGTGCTTTCTGCTAGAGCCGGTCTTCTGTGTTGCTGGTGAATGATTTTGAGTGAAGCTCAGGAAGCAGAAAAACAGATTTTTGAGCAAATGCCTTCACAGTATTGCCCGAGTACGACTTCAAGTGAAAGGAGATGTGTTTATGTAGGCCCTTTTCAACCAGCTGTCTGTAGGGGCTCCTTTGCTGTCCGTTGTTACGTTGAGAGATCTCCCGTGTCACAATTTTTCTTTCCCTGAGCTGACACATAATACCTCTGTGGGCTCGTTGCTCCTTGCACAGCTGATATGTTCATCCTCCTCCTCAGTTGGCAGTTTCTTAAGTGGGCATAATCCATTCAGATTTCCTGGAACTTCTCTTAACATAGCTGTGCAACTCTTACTCCTTTAGAACTGCAGATTCCTCCTTCACCTCCTCTGCTTGAGCAAATAGCAGGCTGTAACAGAGGCAGGAGTAGTTTGAAAGATTCTTGTCCCTTTATCTGCTTGCTTTCCTCCCCCCCCCCCCCCCAATGTGCCTGCCTTCCTTAACCAAGAGTTGTAGGAACTTAATTTCACCATGGATACTTGAGTACGACTGTATACATCAGGTTGTTCTTTGTCTTTAGGTTTTTGACATAATCAGTGCCCCCTAGAGAAGCCCTTTGTTTTTCAAAAGAAAGGAAGTGGGATTTCTACTCAGTTGTTCCTGAGAGCATAATAATGTGAGAGAAAAAAATGCAAACTATTCTATTTTCTTTTTTTTCCTGTGACGTCCTACAGGTCTTTTGACCTCATCAAGTCCCTATTTTGGTACTTGAAAGATGATACCAGAACTAGTTTTATGGCAGCCTGTGTTACCAAGTTTTATCCAAACTTGCTGTCATGCTGTTCTGAAGGATGGTTGTTCAGGATTCAGTTTTGTGTTGAGAAGAAAGCCTACAAAGAAAATAGTGCTACGTGCAGTTATTTGACATTATATTGTGAATTCTACAAATAGTCCTGGGCCTGAATCTTTCTCACTTTGTTCCTGTAAAACAGTTGTGCATACCTGTTGATAAAATAATAACCTGATGGTGAGTTAATAAATAAGTAACCTGAGTTTTCAGCTGTAAATGTGCTGGTCTGATCTGAACAGTCATTTGAAACGGTCCCTGTGTCTTGTATTTCTTAGAATAGCCAACTAAGAATATCAGCAACCTCATGCAAACAGTGGGATTGTGTCTTAGAACTTTCCTAAACTGGAACCGTGCTATTAGTGGTGGTCTGCAGTTTGCCTTGGTTTCAGGCTGTTCTGAAATTGCTGTGTTGTTTTGATTTCATGTACATTCTTATAACAAAAATGTTTTTGTTCTAGGGGTTTATCAAAGATGTTCATGAGGACTCACTCACAGTTGTATTTGAAAACAAGTAAGTATTTTTTTAAAAAAAATCATTTAAGTATTAGGTTGTAATTTTGGTTTTGTGCTTTTGGTATTGTTTTTTGTTTGACGTTTTAATGAAATCTACTTCCTCTTAAAGGTGTAGTTCTAGAAGTACAGGCTCACAACTCTCTTCATGGTCTCCATGAACTACCCTCTTGGATTGCTGAATCGAAATTCAGCTTATCAGTTACACAGTCCTTTACATTTTTTTGGTATCTTTAGTGATGCCTGTAGATGTGACAGCTGGATTTACTTAAAATAATAATCAGTGCCAGAGGCCTGATACTCTTACACTAAAGCAGGAAAAAAAAAGGAAAAATACCAAAATTGCTTCTATTAAACAAACAATTCTTTATATGCCTAATCTGAGGAACGCTGAGCAGTGTTCTCAGCCAGAGAGAAATGAAAGTATCCTGACAGTGATTAATTTTTCTTTTTTAACTGTTAAGAAAATAAATATATGAACCTATCTAGTCTAAAGACTCTTGTTTTTTTTAGTGGAAAAGAGTAAGCAAATCTGGAGAAAAAATTGTCCATGAAGTCCTATTCATTTTAGTGTACAAACACAGGATTGCTACTAGGGATCTGTAGCAGCAAGTGGAAGGTAATCCATGGGATAGTAAAGTACAAATGAATACCAGTTGCTCAGCATTCAGACTGATAACACTCTGGATTACCTGGAGGATCCTAAGGCTAATTTAAGGTACTCGGAGAGCTAGCTCTGCTTTCCTGCTTCCCTTCTAGTTGTTAGGTGGAGATCCTAAAAACGTGTCAGTTTTTAATGTGAAAATTTGTTGCTAAACTCTGCCAGCACCAAACTGTAGATTAGTCTTTGAGCCTTTCTTCAAGAAAGATTGCTGGATGGTAAGGGTAATAATAATAGGGAGTGTGAAAGTGTGTTTATAAGCAGTATTGTAAAATCCTAGGGTGTGTATACATATGTGTATGCATGTGTTTGGGTGCTTGTATGTGTGTGTATATATATATGCACACCCATGTATAAAACATGAAATTGAAGTGGGGTAGGGAGTGTTTATGCTGCAAAGCCTCTTTCTAACCTGTGTTTTGTAGCCCTTCTTTTATGAAAAACATTTACAAGGTGAGGTGGCAACCATAATTTGTGCTAACACTTACTGAGTAACAACTGGAAGTTTTTACCATCTCCTGGGTTTTCGTACCCCTGCCCCAAAACCCAACAAACAGAAAAAACAAATAGGGTCCTTCATCCTGTCCACGGTCCGAGATGTGACAACTCTTCTGTTTCATATTCAGCATTCATATTACATTTCTTTAAGGCAGGAGGTTCTTTGCCTTCAAAGCATAGTCTTTCACTTCAGACACGAAGTAAGCTGAAGGAAGTGCTTGTGGTTCACAGTAGGGGTCTGATTGTTGGCAAACACATTTCTAGTGTTTAGTGTCTGTGTTATCCATGTGTTTTACAGAAAGTCTGGCAGCAGCGGCCATGTTCCAAGAAGGATAGGCTGCAACATATGTCGGGTGTTTTATTGACCAGAAATAGGTCTTATCAGGAAGTGCATATACAGTTCTAGTCAAATTATTCTGTGATGTATATCTGATAAACTATTACTCTTTTTATGGAGTAAAATTTGTAAGGGCTGTAGAAGAACCAGAGTTGGCAAGAGTGTCCTGTCCTGGATGCATCGTTCTGTTGTGATAGTCATCAGCACTAATGAAGTAAACACGTCTGCTCTGCTAAAGGCAGTCTGAATTGTCAGTTCACATTTTCTGCTGTTGTTAACCAGTCTTTGTCTACAACTTTTGTAAGGTTCCAAAAATTGGTGTGTAGCACAGACTGCTAATGATGATTTTGTGGCCAGAGCAATAGTTAATCTCTGGGCAGATATCCTTCTTTCTTTTAGGAGACGTTCTCTGGAGGTAAGGAGGCAGAGAATGAACATAGAAGTTTTGGAAACTGGAAAATTTTGTTTCAGACACAAAATTGGATCTTGAGGTGCAGTTTCATATAGGCTCATTGGAGTTTGAAGCTGCCATATTGGAAGAAAGACTTCTCCATTGTAAGAAGCAAGCACCTCCCTTTTTTTTGTGATTTGTGCCAGATATTTGGGATAATCGTTCTATTAGGCATCAGTTTTGTTACATCCTTTTAGTAGGCAACTTGTAGCCAGTCACAAGTAATTTCTTAAAACATTTTGCATTTCACCAGTGGCATGCTCCAATTTTTGACATTTTGCCATCACAACTTTGACACTTCATATTCTGACAACTGAGCTTTCTGTGTGCTTTTCAACTGTTTCATTAAAAAAAGCCAAAACATTGTGCAGCTGATAGGGGTAAGTCATTACTGGCCCATCCACTTCTGTCATTCCTTTAGATGATTAGCAATAAGACCAAAATTAGTCCACTTCAACTCCCAGCAGATCTTATTGAAGGCAAAAGATCTCTTCGATGGTATTGTCTCATTATGCACAGCTGATAACTTCCTGTCAACTCCTGTTTGCTAGATTCTTTGAACTACAAGGCACAGTTTAAATCCTGCAGAGAACTTCAGGTAGTTCATTTCAGTTTGCAACATTTTTGTTCCTGTTGTTCCGTTTATTATGCTCACCCACCCTGTTTCTAAACTGAAGCTTGTATACCCTATAATTTAGGGAATGCATTTTGTCCTTAAGTCTTACTATTTGCCTTTACATCTGTGAGAGGAGCAACTGCCATAGGTGGAGAGAGAAGGGAAAAACCCAGAGCCTGAGTTCAGTGACCATTACAGTTGCAACACGGGAAATTGAATTGCAAGTCATTTTTTGTCAGCCCCCTTCACCATTTCTCAGAAATAGAATGAGATTGAAATAACATTTTATGGCCAAAATTCATCTCAACTTAAATAAAAGCTATCCATAATCTTCATGGGGGTTTCTTGGTTTTCAGAGTTCCGCTATAGTTAAAAATGAAGTGTGTAATAATGGCTAGGGCAAAACCATACGGATACCTCACATCTTTATTGAGGTACTGAACCATAAGCTGTCTTTTCAGAGACAGCACATATCCATTTTGTAGAAAGTTGCAGAAGTGCCCTTTGCTCTTAACTCTGAGACTCATTCCACTAACTTGGGCTGCTGTGTCTGCGTGCAGTAGAAGTAAGCAAAACAACTCGCTTGCAGTAATCCCTACTGTTACAAGTAAAGTTCTGGATCCTGTCTGTACCTGATGAGAACTTTTAAGATGGGCATAAATGATGGACATGGGAATGCTTTGACAGGTATCATTAAAGTCCTTCAGATGTTCTAAGTTACTACGTTTTTTGGGGAGTATTTTTCCCCGGGTTTTAGTTCAACCTGTGTGCAGTTTTCAGTTGGGTTTCTGACTAAAACTGTAAGGAACAGCTGATGGTATTCCGTGCCATTCACGGAGCAGAAGGAAGAGGAATTTCAGGAGAACATAGAATGTGAATTGCTGCAGCAGTCTTTGTAAAACGCACCTGAAATACATACTTCTACAAGTAAAACGCTTTGTAGAGTCAGCTACAGTAAATAAATAGCCTTTCTGTACAAGAAGGTAAAATTTTAATTTTATGCCTAGTAATAATTGGTGTTGGTAAGTAGATAAAAAGGTATGTTTTGAAGTAAATCTAATTGTCAGATTCTTACTAGGGAGCATTAACAAGCTTATGGGTAGAAATGTAAGTTTTGTTAACAGTCAGATTTTCCTGCAATACTTAAAACATTGATGTCAGTTGAAATATTAAGTATGAGGTGAAGAAATCAATGAACCCCATGGACTACAAAGATCAGCGTACATCTGTATAAAGGCTTTATGATTTGAACAGTAGAAATATGAGTACATCATCTAATAATCTTTTCACTGGGGTTTTGTGAAAGCCATTTAGTGAACTCAGTCAAGTTAAATTTTTCAGTTAATTTAAAAGTTGTTTTGGCATTAAATATTTTCCCAGGTATGATTTTTTTTCTTGGCAGGATTATTTTGTTCCTTTGCTTATAAGGTTTGCTTTCTAGCAGTGAAGAAACAGGCTTGATTATACAGAGAGAGTGATTTTTAATTAAACTCAGTTTTAAAATCAAAGCTAAGAAAATGAGGAAAATTTTAGAAATAATGCATAATGTCTCTTCAAATTTCAGTTGGCAACCAGAGCGCCAGGTACCCTTTAATGAAGTCAGATTACCACCACCCCCTGATATCAAGAAAGAAATTGGTGAAGGAGATGAAGTGGAGGTGCGTTTATCCTCGTGAACTGTCCTCATACATAACCGATTGTCCATCCAAGGCGCTGATGTTGATTGCAAGTACATCACCAAAGTGAAGACTGAAAATTGAGCATGTCTCTAGTAATGTAGTACTTGTAGTAGTAGTAGCAGCTTATAGGGAAACTGTGATGTTTCAGTTTTTTCATAGAACTAGCAATGGATCTTTCTGAAAATCTAAAACTTAAAATGGCTGAGAATATTTCTGAATTAAAAACAAAACTAGGTAGTTTTCATTTTCGAAATATAACTGTTGGAAATGTTTTGATCTAAAGATGTAGTACTTCTAGTAACAACAGCTTTAAACCAGATGAAGTATATGGTACAGTCTGGTAGGAAATCATGCAAATTATACTGTTTTACGGAGAAACAGTTCATTAGAAATTATATATTAAGCCAGGAAATGAAGAGGTATGTGTTCTGTTCCCAGCTCATTGTGATATCTTTACCAATTTAGGAATTAGTTTAATATCTGTGTTTTACTGTACTTGTCCTTAAAATCAAAGTAGTGAGTTTCTTTAACATACCTTTATAATTCTGGGCTAGTAATCTAAGAAACAATGTAATACAGGTGCTGGGGTTTCTGGTTATTTTATTTGAAATATGTGCTATTTGGTTGCTTTGTTAGAAGTTAAATGTAAAGGATTTTTTTACCTCCTTGCTATTGCAAAATTTCTGGTTTAGTTGGCGTGCAGATGACTTTGGCCTGTCAGAAGCCTGTAAGGAGTAAATGAAACTTACAGGAGATGAAGAAAATTAAAGTTTCAGAAGTCATCTCTATGTGATCTTGCATTGACTTGTTAGCCTTTGTTGAATAGGTAGTCCTATCATGACTTGGTTCATTTCAGTAGTCTGAGGTATATCGAGTGAGCCAAGGTCAAAACAAAAATCTGAGCTGTGGAGTTATTTTTGTGTGTGAACTTTCAGCGTAAAGTTGTTTGACGTTAGTGAGGAATTGCCCCTGAATAAGTGTTGAGGAAGACTTTGTATTCCTATAGAAATTCCTATTGAGTCGTCAGTAATGTACCCAAAGATAATATTATGTTCATAGTCCTTGCAGTGCAAAATACTAAGAATCTTTAGTAGAAATAAAAAAGCACATGCTTGGGTAATTTATACAAAAATTATTTTTGTGTATCATACTGTTGCATTTTAATGAAAATTAGACAAGTTGGGATGTTCTTTCTTCACTACGTTCATGCAAGTGAGTTGTATCTATATGTGCTTTCGATATTTCTTGTTTCTTTCATTTTTAGGTTTATTCTAGAGCAAATGACCAAGAACCTTGTGGCTGGTGGCTGGCAAAAGTTCGAATGATGAAAGGAGAGGTAAATTATTTTAAAACCTACTGTTTTCAGGCTGTTACATTAGATACAGTAAATATGAAGGGTCTTTTGTTGTTGAAAAAACATGAATGAAGTACTGCAAATAAAAAATGTGACAAAACTGGATTACAAGTTGGGATCACTTAGGAGTGACCCATGCTGCATTATGTGACAGAGGGTTGTGTGTTTATAGCTGAGCAAGTCACTTCTATTATTAGAAGCTAATTGCCTGGAGGACTGTATGTGCACGTAAGAACAGGACTTTTAATAAACCTACTTTGTGACTTGAACTTGGTGCTGAAAAAGGTAAAACGGTATGCTTCACCTGTGGTTAAAGCCTGCTTAAACTCCATCAATTAAGCATGCTGTAGCTAAGTGTGTGCAGCTGTGAGTTCTGCTGAGTGCAGTGGGAAGACACTGGTTGGTTTGCTTTTACATGTATCAAGTTTGTATTTTACTGTTGCCTCTTAGCTGCAGAGAAATTTGTAGATTCAGACACCTATGCGTCTAGAGCTATGGCAGTGTCTGATTAAAAGCTTTATTTTGTCTCATTAAATCCTTATTTTGTGAATTGACAGCAAGAGAATTGAACTTTGTAGTAGGAAAAGTCCTGTGTTTTGCTGCTTCTAGTGTATTGGATTCCAAAAGAAATGGGGTTGTGAAAAAAAGTCTGATTTCTGATATTGCTTAAAAACTGTAAGCAAACTGTAACCG
>NW_008619138.1:22371-24838 GCF_000691845.1 Merops nubicus | reverse complement strand
ACCGCTCTTGAGCTCTGTGAAGGCAAGGTGGTAGTGAATAATTATCAAAGGAATAGTCTGTCTTGATCCTTGTGGATTAACAGCTTGCTAGGAAGACACGGGAAAAGGAGACAAACTGATTTAAATGATAGTTTGTAATTTGGGGCTACTCTGCTTCAGTTACCTTGCTATGCAGCTTCTGAAAAAAAAAAAAAAAAAGTTGTAAATGAAAAGTTTTTCATTCTGAACTTGAATTTAGTTTTATCCAATTCTTAATTTTCTATTATTTTTGGACAGGAAAAAAAATTATCATCTTCAGATGATTGGTCTTTATACAACATAGTCAAAATAGTTATTTTATGGAATTGCCCCCCAAAAAATCCCTCACATTTCAATTTTAGCTTCTTCGTACAGTCTTTAACATGTTTCCAAATTCAATTTTTTTTTTTCTCAAAGTAAGTGGGAAATTCACAACCAAGCCATGTATGATAGTTAGATCATTTACTTAGCAATTTTGAGTGAGGAAGATGAGAAACTGCTGCTGCAGCGCTGCAGTGTGTACAGGTGGAAGGGAGGCTAGGAGAAGGCTGCATCCCTACCAGCAAGGCAGGCTGCAGGGGTTCTGTGTGCACAAGCCTCTTTACATTTGCGTGTGTCGGGTGGACATGTGGGAGTAGATTACTGATGGCTGTTCAAGCTTCTTAATTCTCTTGCCTTCCTAGATTTGGGATAGTGTGTATCAAAAAGATTGAATTTTTATTTTCATTTTTATCTTTCGTGATTCACAGGTAGTCTGCCCATTGAGTCAGTGAATTTGCCTTCTTTTTAACTGTTGCAGAACAGATATTTCTGTGAAGAATGTGTTAGTTTGCTTCTCTTAGGCATTTGTAAGAATTAGAGCTCTGGTAAACAGTTTGAATTTTGGATCTTAAACTGGACTAAAGTAGGTATTTGAAGAGGGATGGGCATGGGAAAAAAGAATTGAAGTTCCTTTTTGGGGAACTGAAATGATGTTGATGCGGTGCCCTGACAGCACTGAGGGATCAGATGGGTACTGAAATACCTACAAGTTCATTTGTGTAGAATTGTAGCATTTTATGAACTCAGATTTATGTTTTGGTCCATATATTCCTATTTTGTACTTTCTTGGTGACACCGGTAATGTTACTATGTCTTTGTTTCCTACTAAATTTACTCCTTAAAAAATTCTTCCCTAGTTCTATGTCATTGAGTATGCTGCTTGTGATGCCACTTACAATGAAATTGTCACTTACGAACGACTCCGACCTGTGAATCAAAATAAAACTGTCAAAAAGAACACCTTTTTCAAGTGCACAGTGGATGTTCCTGAAGATCTGAGAGATGCGTGAGTAGTTCTGCACACTTTTAACAAGGCATTTACTGTATTTGAGGGGGAGAAATCCCACTTGGGCTATATTTTATACCCATAAGCTTATGGGTAGCTGTGGCTGGAGGAGCTGGTTTATAGACTATTGAATGGGATCCCTGCTGAGCTCTTGGGTTGGGGACAGAAAAGAAGTTCTCAGGAACTTCAGGTCTTGCTTTAGGCCTGTAGAGGTGGTGCACTCACAGTGGGCCTCTAGTGCCGAGACTTGCCAGATAACCACAGTAGCATAAGGAGAAGAGGAATTTTCCAGTTTCTGAGCAGCCTTTGCCATAAACTACTCTGAAACATTGGCAGTCATGACACTGCATGTTCTGTTTTGATGCAGCCTGTTGAAATAACAATCATTTCATCTCCATAGCTGTGCTAATGAAAATGCACATAAAGATTTCAAGAAAGCTGTGGGAGCATGTCGAATTTTTTATCATGCTGAAACTGCTCAACTAATAATACTGGTAAGTTATTATTTCTATGTAAATGTTGTCTGAATTTTGAGTGGGTTGTTTATGAGAAGTATATAGGTAACGGTGTATTTGTATGGAAAATGGTTTAACTTGTCAAGCTGTGTAAATTGTGAGATATTTAGTATAAATACATGTGTTTAAATTTAATTTTTGGGGGTAGGCCTTTTGGAGGGGCTTCAAGTACTGCACTACATACAGCCTAAATTTAGGAGCAGCTTTTAGTCTCGTTGTTTTTAGGATTTTTGTCGTCCACAACTGAGTGCAGATTCACCGATCTGTGCAGATGGTTCAAAGCTAACTTAAGCTTACTGTGCTCTGGAGTAGATTTCCCCCTGTACAGCACTGCACTGTGCACTTCAGCCCACAGCTGCTTTCCACTTGAAGAGCTGCCACCACTTCAGCTTAGCCATTAAGGGGTTGTTCATACAGATTCTTCTGTGACAGTTTTCTTTTACTACATAGATTTCCAAGCTTTAGTTTCTCTTCACAGTTCCATTTACATAATATTACTGACCTGAAACTCACTCTCCTGAATTGTTTTCCTTGATTATTTCCTTAGCTCTGCCATTCAGACAGAGAGTGACAAGTATGTGTATGGTAGAATGATATTTAATTAGTT
>NW_008619138.1:0-22340 GCF_000691845.1 Merops nubicus | reverse complement strand
GCAGGAAAGACTTACTGTATATATTTGGCAGCAGAGTCTTTGGCCTAAAGTATGCTGTGAGTGAGAACAGAAAGTTGTTGGTTTGCAGAGTGGTGCCAAATTTCTTATTCTTGTTTTGAGGAAGAATATTGTCCATGTAAGTTCTGGAAATTTAGATAATGTTTGTGATTTAATTTAAATAGCTTCCAAATTTGTCCTTTAAATGTGGATTTGTTTAAAAAAATGAAACATGATGTTCCTCCTCTTTTGTAGTCTGCCAGTGAGGCAACAGTGAAGAGAGTGAATATACTGAGCGACATGCATCTGCGCAGCATTCGTACCAAACTGATGCTGATGTCAAGAAACGAAGAGGCTACAAAACACTTGGAAGTAAGCCACAGCTTGTTGTTCTTGTTGCTTGAGACAGAGCACATAACCATACATCACATTGAGTGCACATGGATGAGTCTTACTTTGTTTTTCCTTCAGTGCACAAAGCAGCTTGCTGCAGCATTTCACGAGGAATTTGTCGTCAGAGAAGATTTAATGGGGCTTGCTATAGGAACACATGGCAGTAACATACAACAAGCCAGAAAGGTTCCAGGAGTTACTGCCATTGAACTTGAGGAGGATACTGGTACTTTCAGAATCTACGGAGAGGTAAGGGAGAAACTTGTTATGAATGTGATGAGTATTTCACTCTATATCTGCTTTTGGAGTGGTGAGAGCCGTACCCAGAATTAAGAACTGGAAACAGCTGTCTGTATGCGTGTTCACACTATGGCAGGTCATACTACATGTATTTAAAATACAAGACGGGTTACAGTGGTGACCTCCATAAGATGTGTTCTCTGCTAATCATGCCATGAGCTGATGCACAAATCAGTACATCTCAGTAAACCTGATAAAAGTGTCATCTGCTGCAATTTTACTTGATCATGAATTTTTTTTTTTCCTTCAGACTGTACATGCTGTTTCTGCTTGTTTTCCATCTCCCCCTTTTCTAGTTCATGTGTTTTACTGTGCGGTGTCTGCTCCTCTGACCTAGAGAAGTGTGTTAAAGCCTGTATTTGTTGCTTCTAACTCATTTATTTTGGCAATTTGATGCTGACTTCGGCAAAATAATACAGGCTTGCTCCAAGTTAATTCCATTTGTGACTCTTGCCTGGTGTGCCTTAAATCTCATAAATGGCTACAGAGAAGAGGAGACTGAAAGGTGACCTTGTTGCTCTCTACAGCTACCTAAAAGGAGATTGTAGTGAGGCTGCTGTTGGTCTCGTCTCCCAAATTACTGATGATAGGGTGAAAGGAAATGGCTTCAAGTTGTGCTGGGGAGGTTTCGTTTGGTATTGGGAAGAATTTCTTCCCTGAGAGAGGAGCTGGGCACTGGAATGGGCTGCCCAGGGAGGTGGTGGAGCACCATCCCTGGAGGCGTTCAAAAAAACGAGTAGATGTGGCACTTGAGGTTACAGTCTAGTTGTGAGGAAGGTTGGACTTGATGCTAGAGGTCCTTTCCAACCATAGTGATTCTGTGAAATGTAGCTAGCCTTTAGACCAAGGCAGTGATCCATTCAGGGCCAGAAGAGTAGTGACAAAGATGCCATTGTCACCAGGGCCCTATCAGAAAATTTCCTGAGGTGTTTTATGACATGTTACCAACTCTACAGGTGCCACTAACACCTGAGTCTGGTGTTAACACTTTTAGAAACCATTGGTTGTGTGCTTTTCCAGGAATCTGTGGTGTTAAGTTATGCTCCATGCATGTCAGGAGTAGAACCTAGTTGTGATCCAAGGGTCAGATGAAGTTGATAATACAGAGAGGACAAACTTCTGTACTCTATAGTGTCTCTGAAGTTGTGTGTCCTTTTTTGGGAAACCTTAAACACTTCCAGGGTATCAGAATGGCAACAGTTCCTTCTTTGTTGTAGTACTACAGTCAGTCATATCTCACAGCTTACACAGAGGAGTCAGACAGGCTTAAACACAGTAGAATGGCTTGTATGTTCCAGTTTTGATCTCTTTAACATGAACAATGCGATGCTGAAACTTGTGGAAAGGTTATGACTGTCACCAGCCTCTTACAGTAGTATGCAGCAATGATTATAAATACCAGATGCCCCCTAAATAAAAATACCTCTACTCACATCAGCCTTGTCCTTCCTAGAAGTGATAGCTGCTTCTAAAAAAGCCAGGCAACTTAAATATTCCACGTGACGAGGGCTTCAGCATCTGGGCATACTTGTCTACTCTTCTTGCCTCCTTTCAGCTGAGGTTGGCAAGCAGCCAGGCCTAGTGGCTGAATGTGTGGGCAGACAGTTTGAGGCTGAGAGATGTGTGGGAGTAGTGATCCAGTGCCCTTGGTGTTGTATTCGGGATCTGAGGATCTCCTGCAGCTGACATTTTTGTATGCAAATAAAAGTTAAGTGCTGCTCAGGGCAGGAATCTTTGAGGAAAGGACCAGGGAGATAAATTTGAAAGAATATTGGGAAGCTATATGATTAGAAGGGATCTAAAACGTATGAGATACCAGTCATGTTTTTTTCCTTGTCTCATCAAGAACACTTTGTTTCCAAGACCATTCTCCTTCTGTCTAAACTGCTGCTTGTGACACCTGTTACGGAGACCACAGTACTGTGAACTTTGGAGCTTGGGCAGAGAGTGGCCATGCCTGCTTTTGAAACCTTGTGCTGCCCCAGGATCCAAGAGCATTATCAGAAACAGAAAAGCTTCTCGTAGACCTTCATTACTAGCAAAATTGAATCGCATTCTATTCTTTTGCAGTTCTTAACCCTTCAGCTTCTTCCGTCTTGCATCATTTTTAAGATACTTGACTGTGTGATAACCATCCCTTTGGACAGGATAGCAAGATCCTGCCTATCCTGGCTTTTTCAGGAGACTGTTACTACTTATTTTTCCTTTGGAGAAAACAATGAAACTTGTTTTCCTTTTAGAGGTTTCATTAGCTGAGTCCCATTTGAACTAGGAGACTAATATGCATTATGTTTTCTTGAAAAAAAAGATTGATATCACAATGGCAAAAGCATTTTTCCCTGCCATGGGTTGCGGGGAGGGGCAGGGCTTTGTTTTTATCTGCATGGGTTTTCAAATGTTTCCTGGAGGTAGTTCTGGTTTTTCCATTTGGGAAGATTTAAAAGAGCTGTCGGGGCTTTGGGGCCACTGTCACAAACCTTGTCTCAGAAGCTGGTGTAAGACTCATGAGACAAATGTGCCATTTGTAATAGGACTGCACTCCACCCATGTGTAGCCACCAGATCCACATTAGTGGCTGTGTTAAAAAACATTTTCCCTCAAATCTGTGGTGCCCTACAGTTCTTGCTTCACATGTAGAACTCTGCTGCTGTAAAAATGGTAGCTATGATGCTGAGTTTTGAAAAATATCCTGCATTTATCTATTGGACTCATCAAGTAATGTGGACATATCTTTCTTGTATGGGCTACAATGTGAAGTAACCAGAGCATGATTGGATGTGTAGCCTATATACTTCAAAGTTAGAAAGGTAGTTACTAGCAGTTGAAATTCTCTGACGTCTTTAATCCATGTACACACTGATTTTTAGAAAGTAATTTAGAAATTACTATTCCTTTTTGGAAATACTGGTTGTGGTGAGCTGAAAATACATTGTCCAGGTCAGCTTTATGTGCTGTCTCATGTTGGGGTGTGGGGCATACTGGTGGTACTCCTGTAAAATCTCTGAGCGTTTGCAGCAAAGCGTAGATGTGCATATGGGAGGACTGTAGAGCTGCAGGTACTGGCAGTGGTTTGTTTTCTCATCCTGACCTTGCTGCTGTGAAAGCAGTCACTGTTCCTTTGTCTTTATTTGGGAAAGAAATTATAAACATACTTCTGAGGCAGGACATTGTGAACTCTTCAGTTAGTTGTGTCCTCTTGGTAGAGTTTGTTGAAGATAAAAATTGCTAATGTGTACTGAAGTTTGTATCATTTTAGCAGTTGCTTTGAGTATGCAGCACTGCCTCTGCTCCCTACCACTTCTGTTCATCTGTTCTCCGTGCTTTATTGCTTGTTTCATTATGATGAAATCTAATTTACTCATGGTTTTCTTGCTGTCCTTTTGACTTCTGCCAGCAATAGAGGTTTATAAATGTTCAGTTCTTCTAGAACTTGCCTAATTCGATTGAAAGGTGCAAGAGCTAGTGGTACTCTTATTTCATGTGTTTTCTACAAAATGACTCATGAAAGGGCTGAGGCGTTAGTGTAAAATGGGAACTATGCTCAAAAGCTGTCATTGCTGACTAGATGCTGATACTTGTTCCTTAATTCTACACTTTTGCTATTGCTAATTTAAAGCTTTGTTTCTTAATTTAGCATCTGTATAGCCCCAATTAGCTGTCAATTTCTGTCATTTAGTAGTGAGCTATAAGAGCATTTGCAGTTCTCTCCACTAACCCGTGGCACTGTCCTATCTTGGGAAACATTGTAGATTAACCATGGCCAACCATTTTTTTAGAGAAAACTGAAAGCTTCCTACCTGTAGCCAGTTCTGAGCAGGCTTGGTGAGCTGTTGTCTTTTAGGCTCCTGTACCTTTCTGCAGTGCTGATGCTCCTTTGAATCTCCCGTCTGCCTGACTGGTGGCTGCCAAATTCACCTGTAGACCACTGGGCTCAGAACTTTGGCTCCCAGCCTCTCTGCAGCCAGTCCCTTTCCTGAAGTTACAAGTGGGTGGGGTGGTGGGCAAGCCTCGTGAGGGTGGGCACACCTAGAGGAGTAGCTGCTTTTGCCACCTTGGGCAGTGTTTGTTTGCTGAGGATTAATGTGCATTTTCAAACACTCCCTGGCGTTAAGACTAGCGTGCAAAAAGGATCTATCTGTTGAAAGTTCTGTCACTGATTCTGTTTTCTTTCCATCTTGAATGCCTAGTAAGAGAGCAGAAACCTCACAGAGGAGAGAACCTCTAATGTCTGTTTTATTTAGGGTGTTTTGAAAAAGCAGTACACTTTTCTTCTGGAAAAGGCTGTAAAGCCAGTCACTGCTTACAGTGAGCCTGTGAAGTTCTGTGGTGAGATTGTCCTTCAACCTTGGAAATGTCTTATCTTTAGCAGATTACTTATCTTTATCATAATCTTTAGATATTAAGAGTCAAACAGGTATAAAATTAATTTTCTCTTTTGCCATTTTTCTACACGTGGCCCTGTGGGTAATGTAATAGTGTATTATGTGTTAAAACTAACATTTAAAATTGCAAAATAAATGTACATTGCTGACAATATTAATGGTAGCAGAAGTTCTATGGAGAAAAACTGGATGCTTCCAAAGCAGTTCAGAGGAAATGACAGAAGTTGAACCGTGGCTGGCCCATCTAATCATAGCTACGGAACTGCTCACTTGCTGCCAAGTTGGGTGAAATGAGATCTGTGACCCAAAGTTTCTTTTAACATACTATTCTTGTAAGCTGAAGTTTCTATGAATGCTGGTAGGATCTCTTACAGTCTAGTTTCTTTTCAGTACAGAATCTTTGTGATAATTGTTATATTGAATTTTTTATAAATGGACTCCTGATTTGAAAATTGTGGCTTGATTTTGGAGAAAAAGAATATAATTAGGTGTCAATTAATGTCTATCAAACTGCTTCAAGATAAATTTGTAAGACATTCTGTCTGAGGTTTGCTAGTGATAAGTTGCAGATAATGTTTTAAAATGTCTTGACACAGAAAAAGCTATTAAAGTCATTACTGATGCTTTGCTACTAATTTTTTTTTTTTCCTCTGGATGTTTTACTCAATTATTTCTTAAACATCTAGTTCAAAACTACATTAGTCTTGTCTCTATTCCTCTCTTTTTTTAAATTAAGTTTGATGTTTGCAAGACTTGCAGCTGTTGCTACATTTTTATTCTTAACATATATTCACAAATAAACTCAATTTTTATAAATTCATTTCCAGACTGCTGATGCAGTAAAGAAGGCTAGAAGTTACTTGGAATTTGTGGAGGATTTTATTCAAGTTCCCAGAAATCTTGTTGGTATGTAATACTGCTAAAACTTGAAAACTTGGGGAAATGGAGCCTAGTCAGCATGACTCTGCAAAGAAAACTTAGATGCCAGTAAAATGGATTTCTCCTTTTAAGTAGCAAATGGTTGATATTTTAAAACCATATGTATTGGGGAATTACTAAGAAATTGCATGTATTATTGTTGAATAATACTTTGTCAGGATTTTAACACTTAAAAAGCTTTGATTACAGACTTTAGTATTAAATGGTAGTATTTGAAGTTCAGCTTCTAGTAAAGAAAAATTTGCAAAATTGACTATTTAGAAGTGCTGAAACTAAATTCCAAAATTCAATATGGAAGTATACAGCTGAGTTGCAAAAATGATGCAAGACAATTCTTACTGTCCTGCTGCCTCCTGGGCTCAGGTTTCTCAGAGGTGGTGTTTGGGTGGTCTCAAGCTGCTGTATAAGCCAGCAGTGCTTGCCAGTCCCACCCTCAGTCTGGGATGGGCATTTTGCTGTGCTTCAGCTTCATGAAGGTGTAGCTTCCCAAAAGGTGTAAATGCATATTATGGTGGCTTCTGTATCATCAGCTACCTAAAGTTGAGGTTAATCTTCAAGAGGAAATGACATTTTTTTCCTAATCCAGTCTTCACAGGATTCTCTTTTCACTTCCCTGGTTCTACTCCTCTTAGCCTGCTGCTTTGTGCTGGTGGGGTCTGGCAGCTTCCTGCTCCACACGAGCAGCTCCCCTGCAGGGCAGTGCAGGCAGGGACAGAGCAGTAAAGAGTGCTGCAGGTGTTGTACCCGATTCAGCAGCAGTGTGGATTGTCCAGAGGAGAAGTTAAATGCTGTGCTTTAACCTCCTATGGGTTTGGGCTTAGAACTTGCATATTATAGACGGTACAATTTAAGTAATTTATGTGTAAACTCCTAAAAATTAGACTTTTTAAGTCTTTATAACTTGAGCAAGTTAAGATACAGCATTTTGTTGTTGTTGTTTTGTGTTTTGTTTTTTTAATGGGAACACCACAAAGTATTTGATGCAACTTGGTGATTCTCTTATCTGCCTAATGTTAATGCTTATTCTGACTTCCAGCAAATTGTTAGTTTGGACATGAACACTTTTCTTTTCTGTAGTCTCATTCAGCAAACCTAGCTGAACCAAGGAGCTTCACTAAATCTAATGTTTTACAAATTGACTTTGGAGGGTGGGCTGGATAGCACTCTCTGAGGTGAATATACCCACTTAAGAACCATGACACCAGTCATAGTCCTGCATTTAACTGAAAAAGCTACTTTTGAATGATTACCAGCTTATGACAAAGTCATGCATCTTGCCCAAGTCACCTATGGTCATATATTGAAGCAAACATGTATTTAGCTGCACTTTATGAAGATTCCTAAGTTAAAAGAAGTGTAGTGACCATTAATGACTCAAGCTGAAGATACCACACTGCCCAGTTGCTCTCCTTCTGTACCAAGAGAGAAGAGTGCCATCTACTGAACTGCCCGTTCAGCTGCTGAAACTCCTTGGGACTGAGGATTTCTCCTCAGATTCTGGCTAATCCATCACTGAGCAGAATAAAATTGTAGGCATATAGAAGAATTGGCTGTAACATGTATTTTTTTTAAGATAAACACAAAACTGTCACACTATTCGAACTGTTGAGGAAAGGAAACACTTTTTGATGCTTTTTGCTCTTCATGTCATGTTGATACCTGCTGTAAAGAATGTTCCTTATATATTACTGTCATACACTTTTGGCTGTTAAGATTCTTTTTTTCAGAAGCTCTGCCTTCCTTTACTCATAATTTAAACATAAATGTTTTTAAGTGCCAGATACCTGTAGCTGGGATGAAGAAATGTTGCTGCATAACTTTAGGTTAAGGAAGAGCTAAAACCTTTTGGTAAAGAAGCAAAGGAATCACTTTTTTGAGGTTTAAACATACAAGTTCTGAAGAACCTTCTGGTTTAGATCCCACACACGATCTCAAAATTAATGTTTTAAAGGTAATGTAGGAAGTATGGGTAGTACTCATACTTGTTGTAAAGGCAAGATTAGTTTCCAGAAAACAATTAAGTAGGAGAGGTTCCCAACAAATGTATATGCCTGTCAAAATGTCAAGAAAGCGAGTGAGGGTATGTGTGGAGTCAGAGAGTCCAAACAGTTTTGATGTATACAGTGCCATTTCGCTCCTACTCTCTATTTGGAACTTGTGTGTAGTGGTGATCTTCATCAATACTTGTAATTCTATGCGTGTATTTATATATACAGTTCAATTTTCTAAATTTTCACTTATTCTGGCACAGTCTGCAGGTTTCTTTGGGTTTGTTTTGTACTTCTGTAAAGTCAAAGAAATCTTTTGAAATGAAGCGAACAGTAAAGGAGAGACACATGGTTGTTACAGTGACATTATACATAACTTAAAGTATCAAGAAAGACATTAAAATGTTTACATATGGGTGCAAAATTAACCATTTTTGCCCTCTGAAGGAAAAGTTATTGGAAAAAATGGAAAAGTGATTCAGGAGATTGTAGACAAGTCTGGAGTCGTCAGGGTGAGAATTGAAGGAGATAATGAAAATAAACTGCCCCGTGAAGATGTAAGTACTTGACTCTTTCCTCCTATTATAAGGTTTTTATTCTCAAACCCTGTCATGTTGAATGTTATTACATTCTGGAATTGAATGCAGGAAAATACATGCAGAAAGTGAGGATTTGGGACAGCACGACTCTGGAGAGTTGAAGTGCCACCACACAGCATCAGGATGGGCTCACTGTTCCATCTCTGCAGCAGGACACAGCTTATCATTGCAGCCTTCGTGGCATATGTACCTTTTTTTTTTCATGGCCAACCTGTAAAGATGGCGATGTCCATGTTACAAAAACATGATGTATGTGATTTGGGTAGTTTTTTAGGATAGCTGCTTGTGGATTATTTAAAGAAGCCATTTTTAATTTTTTTTTCTGTGGCTATAGAGAGCAATTTTTAACATTTTTTCAGACTGGCATCTGGCAGTAAATTTTATATGAAACAATTCAAGAAACATATTTTTGCTGCTGAAACAAGACTTTTGGATACAAATATATAAAGAACATACTTGAGCTGAATAACTAATTTGGGAATGATAGTGTTAAGTGTTCACATATTTTAAATATATGAGAACATAAGATAAAAATCTTCTAAAGATGCTTCATCTTGTAAAGTTGGTTTAATTAACCACTAGACACTTCTTGGTAAGCTGTGGATGCTTCTGCACACCTACTGTGGTAGACACACACAGCAGTAGTGTTGTGTATGGGGAGTGAAATCGCTGTATGTCAAATTACTTCAACTGCCAGAGGAGATTTTTAGGACAGTTGGACTCTCTTACGTCCTGAACATGTGAGCTCCTACCCACATGCCAGCCTGAGCTATTTCTAGTGCATCTGTGCAGCCCAGGATTGAGTTACTATCTTTACTTTTGTAATTTAAACAGGATATTTTTAATAATTTAAACAGAAAGCATTGTTTTAGTGATGATGTTCTTCACAAAAATAAGATTTGGCATTTTGTTTCTACAGGGAATGGTACCGTTCGTATTTGTTGGTACTAAAGAAAGCATTGGCAACGTCCAGGTTCTTCTAGAATACCACATCGCATACCTGAAGGTAAGTGTCCTTCAGAAGGAGGAATTTGTAGAGGAAACTTCAGCTGAAGTAACAGAATTCATGAGCAGCAACTTCGGTGGGATTTGAAGATGATAAACTGTTCCTTTGTGTATCAGGATTTAAGACGTGGTGCCTTGAACCCACCCGTTGCCCATAGGAGTTCTGTAGGCTTTTAAGCACGGTAGTGTGGTTACTGGGCACTGTCGGTGTTGGAAGGATTGGGCTGTAAAGAACAAGGGTTGAAGTGGCATTTGGGAAGTGATATGCATTGTTTTGGTCAGTGCTGGCGTTTGGTTGTTCTGAGGTTCATGGTCAGCTGGGGTAGGATGGAATTCCTAGTAGTAACACCCTAATACTATGCAGTATTAGAACAATTACCTGTTTCAATTAGTTTGCTTTGTATTGTGTTGACTTAAACAGTAAATCCATTTCAGTCATGTTTAGTTAACTTGCTTTCTTTTAACATTTGATTAGAAACTGTGGTAAAGCGTAGTTAAGAAAGGTAATGGATTTAAAAAATAGTCTTTATGCATGGTGATTTAAGAGAAAGGTTTTAGATTTCTCCCAGAATTCAGTGATGGCAGAACTCATCCTTGAATTCCCATCCTTGCCGTGACCTTCAGGGAGGTGTTAACTCTGCTACAGGAATGCTAGTTTTTATGGTGGCTGGATGGTTGATGTACTCTGTCCTCACAAAATGCCATTTCTTTATCAGCAATTTTTTTTCCTTGCCTTTAATGCAGGAGGTGGAACAATTAAGACTGGAAAGGCTCCAGATTGATGAACAATTGCGTCAGATTGGTATGGGTTTCAGACCTTCTTCTGCTAGAATTCCTGAAAAAGAAAAGGGTTACACGACTGATGAGAGCACCCTCTCCTCAGTGCAAGGCTCCAGATCCTACAGCGGAAGAGGGAGAGGCCGCAGAGGCCCCAATTACACATCTGGTTATGGTGAGTTTTCTTGAACTTCTGTTGAGTGAGTCCTCACGATACTTATGAATCCATAACTGTCTCCAGATTTCTTTGTGTTCAGCATAGTCGAGTGAAGGTAGGGATGACAATTCAGAACTGACATTTTATTTTTTACATAGCTCAAAACACCTGTATAGATTTACATTCTTTTTGAACTTAAGTTTTAAATTGAAAAAATTATCAAACTGAACACCGCTAAAATCTTGTCCCCCAACTGCAGTAGTTACATTATCTCTTTTGAGGAGAAAAAAAATCACTTGTCTGTGATCATGGCCATCTTATGAACATAGTTTTGAAAAATATAGTAACATCACTTAAAATGGAGCCAACATAAAAACCTCTTTATTAATGTGGTCAGGAACTAACTGGATCTATTGAAGATGTAGTGAGGTATTCTGATGCCTTTTTAAATTAACGAGGCAGTGTGTTCAGTTCCCCAGAGGTGTGCACACCCCCGCTCTGCATTCAGCAGCAGTTTCCCACATGGAGACAGTCTGCATTGGAATACAGACATATTCCACAAAGAAACACAGGTGCCCCAGTGAACAGGGGGGAAATCTGTTTATCCAATGCTGTAAATTACTCTTGGTCATCTACATGTAGCTCACTTGAGTTACAAGATCAGACGTGTTCTTCTGGGTTTCGTGGTCTGTCACTGAGCGTGGCTTCCAGGATCACGCCGCATTGGTCACGCTGATTCCCATGATAATGCTAATGTTTGTAACACTTTTTTTTTTTTACTATTTCCCAATGAATTGAGTAAATTGTAATGGAAGTTGTTCAGTTTGTGACATACACACAGATTTTTATATTTTCGTTTGGAAAACATAACTGTTACCCCAACCCCCACACCCAAATGGCAAGAATTGCATGTTAGAACCATATGGGATAAATATCTTTATTTCAGAATGGTTAGCAGGGAGAGTTCTTGGATGCTTCAGATAATTAGTAGGTGTTGAATTCTCAAGTAGGAAAAAGCTGTGTAGGTGTGGTTAGCTCTGAGGCAGTGGGATATTGTGGTTGCTGTTTAATACAAACAGTTAAATCATTCCAGCAGCATTACAACAGCCAGAAGAGGTTGCTTAGCAACAGCCATCAGCTATAAGGTGGCAAAGTTGTCCTTGGGAATTTCAGAGAAGTTGCCTAGAAACTGCACCAAATGCCTGCAGTGTATACACAAAGAGAGTAAATGCTGCTTAATCCTTGATTCAGCCCTCTATATAAACTACAGTTTGGGTGATCTTTGAGCCCTTAGTTTGCGTGTTATTGCAAACTTAGGTTGAGAATCTTAGGAACTTAGGTAACATAGGCTCTATCTGTATTTTATATGAGCATATATTTTTATAAATTAGTATATGTATAATATAAAATTATATAAGTGTGGATATCTAAGTGTATAATAATAAATTTAACTTATTTTTTCTTCTGTAAATATATATAACCAGCTATGTTGGTTGGAAGACTTCTGTGAGAACCTGGAACCAGAATATAACTCATTTCCAATTTTCCTTTTCCCTCTTATACAAGGTACAAACTCTGAGCTCTCTAATCCCTCTGAAACAGAATCTGAGAGGAAAGATGAACTTAGTGACTGGTCCTTGGCAGGAGAAGATGACAGAGAGAGCAGACATCAACGTGACAATAGACGACGTCCTGGAGGACGAGGTCGTAGTGTATCTGGAGGTCGTGGCCGTGGTGGACCTCGTGGTGGCAAGTCATCCATTAGCTCTGGTACTGTGTTTCAAATGTGTTTTGAGTTTTTGTTCCTGACAATTTTCTGTATAACCTCTTGTTATTTTAAAGTACTCCATTTTGACATTATTGCCTTAACACACTGGGATTTCAATAGAGTTGTGTGATAGTTTGTCATACTCTGTGTTGGTAGATTTCTATTTGTTTATCTTCTCACCGCGATCTCAATTTCTTTCCTTTACTAAACAAATAATTATGGTATTATCAAAGTTTATAAATCTTTGGCACACTACCCATGTCTGGTAATCCTACACGTGTAGCAGTTGAGTAAAGTTCTCTACGTGTCACCTTGGGCATCTTGTGATGAAATGTAAGTACGAGTGCCTGGAAATTAAATTCTCTGTAACTACAGTATCTTAGATGGAAACTTTTTGGTTTGTTTAGTGCTGAAAGATCCAGACAGCAACCCTTACAGCCTGCTCGACAACACAGAGTCTGACCAGACCGTGGACACAGATGCCAGCGAGTCTCACCACAGCAGTAACCGTCGCAGGAGGTCGCGCCGGCGAAGGACTGATGAAGATGCTGTTCTTATGGATGGGATGACAGAGTCCGATACAGCTTCTGTTAATGAGAATGGTTTAGGTATGTAAACTGTTGGGTGACAGTCCCAGAACAAGCTAAGAAAAAAAAATGTGTTGTCTGTGTAAGTGTAGTGAAACACTGGTTCGTTTTGGTTAGTGACAAAGCCTTGTTGTGTTAAAGGTTCCTGTCTGATTAAAGACTTCTCCATGGCTCTGCCATGAAATCTCATGTTTACTGAGCTCCACTACTATTTTCATGTGCCTCTTTTGTAAAAAACTTTCTGATGGAGACACCAAAGACTAACTTGTTTCCCATTAGTACTGCTGTCTTCACAGAAACAGTGCTGATAGATCAGCATTCTGTTTTGTCCTTGGTAACCTCAGTCTCAGTGTAGGAAAGCTTCTTAAGTGGCTGTTCATTTGTCTCTGCCCAGCTTCTGCTTAAGTGCTTTCCCTCAGTAAATTCTGCCACTCAGTGGGACAAGCATATAATTTGTTGCTTTAAAATGTAGGAAAAAAACCTCTTCTTTCATGGGTTATGTGGCTAAAATGTGACATATGGTTTACTTATTAATAAATGATATCTGAGGTCATTAAGCATATGCCTAAATGTTTTAATGAGCAAGAGCAAAAAGTAAAATCTAAGTTCTGCATTACTGTGTGTGCTTTCAGTATACAACTGTTTTTCTTTCAGCCTGTCTTATTTAGCCTGTCTCTTTAACAGAAGCAATTTTAAATGCCCCATGCTGAAACTGCTGAAGAATTGATTTATTTATTTTTATCATCAGAAATAGTTCATGGTAAACTTTGCAATTGCAGATGATAGTGACAAAAAACCCCAGCGACGCAATCGTAGCCGCAGGCGTCGCTTCAGGGGTCAGGCAGAAGATAGACAGCCAGGTAATTCGAGTGGAGCTGTGGGTAATCTCAGGTCAAAAGCATGAGAGAATGTTGTGTCTGCTGTTTTACATATAGCTGCATAATATAAAAAGGTTACTCAATAACTAATAAGACTACTAGATAAAGATGAAAGACATTTCTTCTACTAGGAGAACTTACAAAAGTTCTTAATCTGCCTAATGACACTAATTGACAATGTCTAACTTTTTGCTTGGACATACGAGTTACACTTCTGATCCAGCTCTCATTGAAGTCAACGGCTAAACTGCTGTTGAGTTCAGTGATCCAGGATCAAGACAAACGTGAAGATTCATGATCTGCACTCACTTGCGTCTGTGCACTTGCACGGAATGGGACACAACCTTTTCAGCGCTGGCTGAGGAGTGAGGAGCTGGGGTGGCAGGGCGTGGGTGCCCGGGCAGAGCGCTGTGGGGGAGCTCACGTGGGATCTGCTGGTCCCGTGCCTGTGCCAAACTGCTGCTGTCAGTCCCCAGCTTTTGTGAATATTTGTAAGTCATCTACAAATTGAGGGTGGGAAGGAGGAGGAATTTAAATGAAATTGCATGTTTCCAATTTTTTGTTGTTGTTGTGGCTTGTTGCATTTCTTTTGTGTGTACTAACACTTGAAACATTAAAGGTGAACTAGCTAATTTTCGATATAATGCCCTATTTAGAAAATGCTTGCACATGAAGGTAGTAACAGAAGGTCTTCTGGATTGACAGGTTCAAAATTTCACCCATATTTGTCTTTGTTATATCTGTGGTGTTCGTACAACATTTAATCAAGAAAAAAGTTCTTGCATTACACTGGCTAAAACTTAGGGGGAGGAAAAAACCCCAAACACCCCATGCCCATAAAAAAACAAAAAACAAACAAACAAACAAAAAAAACCCAGTAATTCTCAACATCCTAGTCTTGAAACAGTGGAGCTTATAGAGGTGTAGAAACAGTAAAAATGGATTTCAGCCAGCAATATAAAGCAGTATTATTCATCTCTAGAAAAGCTATAGTATTTATCTTTTAAATCTTCAGTAGTCTAAGAACAAGACAAAATTTCCCAAACAGGTTTTCTCAGTTGACATCCTGTTAATATCTCTGCTCAAGATACCATATTCAGCTTGCGTAATAAATATTTTTAAACAAAACAGAGCATTGACAGATAGTTTTACCATCTTCGGGAAAAAAATCTAATAATTTAATCTCGTTATAAATATTTAGTAAGCATATAGCAAGTGAAATTTAAGACAGAAGGAACTTCCCCTCCTAAATGCTAACAACATACTTCAGTCATTTAGTTTTACTACTTGATTTATATTGCTGTACACTTTGGGTTCCTACTGCATATATTAAGAACTGGCATATTACACTGTGTGCATAAAACGTGCTTCAGCTTTCTATTGGAGGAGCTGGGTACAGAACCTCATCTTAGAGAGAGAATTCTTGTGCAGAAGCTCATTTGGTTTTGAAAATTAGGCAAGGTCCCAGTTAGAAGAAGTCCAGTTGCTGTAACAGAAAATTAATGTGCTGTACTTCTTTGTTCTCATTTAGGTTTCATGCACAGTCCAGAAATCCAGAAAAACAGTTTACCTGACTGCATGATGTAGTAAATATAATTGAATGCACTGTTCAACAGATAATGCTTGCCAACTCTAATGTGCTTTAGCTCATCAAAGATACAAGTGTATATTTAAATTTGTAGTACTATGTATTTTAAAGATAGAACTGACTCTTAGTTGGTGTGGTTACAAGAGGGCTGGGTGAGACAGAACCAGGCTACAAGAACATGTGCTGAGGTGGTAAGAAGAAAAGAGGTCAGAAAACCCCTGGCTGGCATCCAGTAAGTGTAGCCCTGACAGTGCAAACATGGCTGTCCTGCTTTGGAGTAGGGGCTCGCTCTCAGAACAGCTAACCCCCCCGCCCAGAGGTAGTAAACTGTGCAGATTGCATTTTAAATACCAGGAGGAGGGTCAGTTCTCTGGCCAGTTGCTTCACAAAGCAACAATGAATGCTGCTTTATTGTAAGTGACACTGTACTCAACTTCCCCCAGTTCTCTTCAGTCTTTATCTTCACCTTCATTTTATAAGCATGAAATTCTTCCCCACTCAAGATAGTAAAACTCCAATGACAAACACAGGCTTTAAAGAGCCTGCAGTCTGATCTCTTCAAACCCACTACAAAAAGCCCTTATTTTCCAATAAAATTTATAATTGGACCAAAATTACTGTTTTTTCCACCTTAAGATCATCACATTACCACTGATTTTAGTGAAAATTGTGTTTAACATAAAAAAAATTAATCCTTGTTATGTAGTTGATACCTGTAAGTGTGAAGGCCTTTTGTGAGATGTCTCTCGGTTATAGCATAACTTATACAGAAAAGACATATGAAGCTTAATGCTGAATTTGACTTCTGATGTGAGCATCACTGTAATTTTTTTCCTTGAACAGTAACAGTAGCTGATTATATATCACGAGCTGAATCTCAAAGTAGACAGAGAAACCCTCCAAAGGAGACACTAGCCAAAACCAAGAAGGAAACGGTAAGAAGTTTTTTGTGTGTGTGTTGTTTTTCACTCATCCCTTGCAGCAAAACAGTAAAGGAATGTTTCATTTGGATCACCCTCACGTGACTACAAACACATTTGAGTTCAAGAACAAATCGTTAGAAGAAGCGCAGAGCAAAGAGAACTGTCATTGACTCGTAGGCTGTCGTTGCAGACTTAGTGACCAGTGTGGTGCTCAAATTAAGTCTCTGTGCACTTTATTACACTTATTAATGTAACATCACATTTAAAAATGTGAAAATTATCCATGGACAAGTCTCAGGAACCACTCCTTGAAACACTTTGTTTTATAAATAGAGGACACTACGCAGCATGTTTAGCAGCTTGCACAATCTTACTTCAGATATGTTAGCAAGACTGTGGATTTGAGATCTGTTCTCTTTAAAGGATCAGAGTGGCATTACATATCATAAAATAGCATTCAGAACTGAGCAAAGCAGAATGCCTTCTGAAGTAACGTTGCATTTAGTGCCTCAAGTGTAGCAAAATAAGAACAATCCATTGCTATATGATTAAGACAGTCTGATCTTGCTGTAGACTCTGGAGGGGGTGCAAAACTCAGCTTTTCAGTTAACTTCTTTGTTGGCTTAGACAAGTTAGGAAATTGTGAGGTAGGCATTGTGGGTAAGTGAGGTGGTGCTGCCGCAGGGTGACCTTGGCACGATTCCCTGGGAGGAGTCTGATAGGCAAGTGTCCTGTAGACCACAGGGTAAGTAACGGGATGCTGTGAATGGCAGGACACTGGCAGAGCCAGACGAGAGCAGTTTCTTATGGCAAAGCTGCTGTGTGAGCCAGAGGGAAACTTGGGTTGCACTCTATGTACTTCTGCAGAATCTGTAGCGTTACCTTGGTTTTGTTTTTGCAAGGCAAAAGACGTGATTGATGAGAACAACCCTTCCGAAAAGGCGGTGAATGGTCCTGCTCCAGCACCTGGGGATGAGCCTTCTAAACTACAGCACAGTCCTGATGAGAAGAAAGTTACTGTTCAGGAGGATGGGAATACCCAGGAAGAAGCAGTGCTGAATGGTGTTTCATAAACTGAAGTTCCTAGTTTACAGCTCTTTTACATTACATTTAAAATAGTGCTTGTATAAGCTTGCCAAAGATAGAATATGGATCGCCAGTCTTGACACCGCACTTTCAGTTCCTCCATTTTGGAATACAGAAAGGGGAGGGATCCTGAAGAAATCATATGTTAAACATACTTTGACACCTACTGTGTTATAAATATATCATCAGATGTGCCTTGAGATAGTATATGTAACATTTAAATAAACAAAATTGCTGGCTATAGGAAATGTTATTTTGTTTTCAAAATACGGCAAAGATGTGAGGGGGATCCCAAACATAATACTCTTTATGAAAGCATTAGCTGCTTTTGTTACATTTTTAATAATATGCAACCACTTCTTCACCTGAGGAATACTAGAAAGAAATGCAGTCTAAAATATTTTGCACTGAAATGTAATTTCTCCATTAGTTTAGTCTGGAAACTGGTCTGTTTTAATACATGTTTTTTAAATGCTGTATGTAGAGGAAAAATCTGCAGACCACTGGAATACATTTGTTAAATTCTCATAATCTGCAGGGATACTGGGTGACATTGGCAGTGACTGTTCTACATTGAGGCTTTGTTTGGTTTATTTATTAAACTGTACAGTATTTAAAAATCAAACATAGCTTTAGTTAACACTAAGCTGAATTAGTCATGTCCATTAAGACATAACCTGAACTACTGAAAAGATCAATTTCCAGAAAGTTTATTCTGTATAAACTACATATGTTAGTCCTTAGTAGAGTATTTTTATTTTTGTTTTGGTTGTTTGATGTGCAATATGTTTTTTTTTGTATGCTGGTAGTAAAAGAAAATAAACTTTGATCTTCCATCTGTTGACTGTTTCTATCAAATTTAAATTACTATTGACTTCAAGGTTTTCAAGCTGTTAACACTAACAATTGAAACTTACTTTCAAGGCAGCTTGAACCTTTAACTCTTTCTTAAGAGTTTTCTAACATGCTAATTTTTCATTCTTTGAGATGTAAAACCTCAGGTAACAAGTCTAAAAAGAGACTTACCTTGGAGAATCACATAACCTGACTAACATATATAGGATTTAATGCAGATGTAGTTTTTGAGGAGCATGACACACTAACCCATCTTTTAAGGCATATGAGCAAGAGCAACGAAGCAGAAAACGGGTGTGGAAAAGCATCTGGGTAGCAAGTTGTAAGAAGTCTGGGCAAACTCTAGTACTGCTGTGCTGATCTGAAAAAAAAATTCTTAACTGATTTCATCAGAAGTTAGGAGAAAAATAAGTACTCTGGACTATCTGTGTAGGCCAGCTGCTACCCCTCATACAGCTGTAGAAGAGTTGTACTGACAAGGTGTGGGTATGTATTTCATTGAAGGAGATGTGCAGTTTTTAATACAACCTCAGTCAACAGCATACCCTCCTGGAGACCAAACTCACATTGTTGTAACTGATGTGTGCACAAACGTCTCAACTGGTAAGGCAGCCACGGGCATGGAAAAAATTTTAAAAACATGGCAGGGGGGGAAGGAAGTTACATTTAAAAATGCACTTGGCAGGGAAAACCTTTATAATAAAGTTTGAGATATGCACACTCTGGAACTGCTGCAAGGCTCTGTTAGAGCTGGTTTTTTCACCCCACTTTAAATTCTCTAGTAAAGCAAAGTTCTCCCCCCTCTCTGTAGTCTCTAAACGTTTTCCCTTTCCTACTGTTGTTCCTGGTTTGATCCCTGCTGCTGAAGCCATGGAGCCCTTCCTCAGTTACTCTGGTATTCCTCAAGGGTCTGTAATGAGCCTACAGAAATGCAGAAATTCACCCAGAGGATCTAAGACCACCTGGAGAAGTACTCAAGTGGAGTAACGAAAGCTTTGAAATGTGCTGGTTTTATGAACAGATGGGTGTTGACTATCACACTTGCTGCACAGCAGCTTTACTCTAATTGCAGAAAGACAGGCAAGATGCTTGGCCAGGTGACAGGATCCTCTGGCTCCAGTGCAGATAATGACAAATCCAGCTCAGGTATGTTTGGTGGTCTTTGCAGAGTCCCTGTTTGCCAATTGCTACAAATACAAACCTTGTTTTGTGAATTCTAAGTTTGTAGTGTAAGAGAATGTATAAAGCTACAGTACTTACAGTAAAAATTTGGAATTTATTAAATGCTATAAAATCCATTAAAAACTGAAAGTTACTAAAAAATCTTGGATGCTTAAGAAAGCTCAACCAACCTTGTTTTTCACAAGGCAAAGACAAGTGGGCACACAGTTTCCTATACTTTATTTTTTCAGTCAGAAACAACCATATACTTGTCCCAGTTCTTCCCATCAAATAAAGCCTCTTGATTTCTGCACCCTCCTCCCCAAACCAGCTTATCATGCTGACTTTGGTGTATGAAAGAACAGCAGCATGAGCTTTAAATGTAGCTAGTTTAACAAATATGAGGTAATGGCACCTAAGTCTACCTGTATCTGGTAACACGCATTGGCCAAACCAAATTACTACTCTTATTACTGAAAGTATTTGAGTGTCAGATTTTCCTGCTTAATAACAGCTATGAAAAAAAGCTTTAAGCCTCACTCCCTCACACGTTTCCCCAAAAAGTGGCTGAGTGGGGAGGGAAGTACCTCCCTGGCTTTGAGTTTCCAGCTTCATTTATATTAAGTCAAAGACGGACATATGAACTTTTCTTAAGACGTTTATCAAAAATAATCATTTGCATGGACAAACCCTCTGCTTTTCTCTCTCATTCATTTTTTAGCTTGATCTTCCAGTAAGTCTTTAGCTTCATTGATTTTGGCTGCTACATATGGAGAGCCACCTAGAAGAAAGAGAACCTGACGTCATGCCAGATGAAAACAATACTTCCTGTGTTGTTAATGCTGCCACAGTACCCAGGAGAAGCAGTGAGAGCAAGGGCTACACGTTACTCAGTTAAAGAGCGACCTGTGTGACGACTGAAGCCGTGTTAAGTCTACGCAGACAGTCACCACGGCAGCCTGACGTGCTGACAGCTCGTTCCTCTTAGGCTGCTTTTGGCTTCCTGGCATGCTTTTTGTCTCCAGTTGTATCAGTCACAAGTGAATTGGTTGCTGATGACTTAGTGTGAATTTTGTTGTGACTGCAGGAGCATTAAATTATCTGTATATAAACCTTTCCCCCTAGTTCAAGGCCAGCGTAGGAACCGCTGCTGTATGAACAGCCTAGTCCAGTTGCTAAACATGACAAATGCCTTGTGAAGAGATTGGAAGAGAATCCACAATGCAAATACACTGAAACCATAACTGACCTTGAGGTTCACAGAGTTGCAGTGTGTACTGGCAGCATGTACACCATTTACTAGTGCTAGAATGAGACTATTTACTTGAAGTTTAACCCTAGTTCATGTAAAGAACATGAAATGCTCCCTATGAATTAATCAATGTGACTTCATTTACTTGCCTTTATCTGGATGATTCAGAAGCATGATCCGTCTATGAGCTTCTCTAATTTTACTTCTGTTGGCTGTAGGGCTTTAAAAGATAGAGAGAAAAACTGTCTTAAGGGAACCTCATAAAACCCCCAAGACCCTTAACAGATGTCTCAAAATAAGCAAGCCCTCTGCTTTAGCCATAAGCTCTTTGGCTGACATGTATGTTTTTCTTTTCCTATTACTGATGAGTAGCATGTAAGCCCTGGCAAAGGCTTCTACAGTTTTTCCAAAACCTTGTGCTGACGAAGACAGGCTAGAGCAGTCTAATATGCAGGGGGGTGGTGTCATTCACAGGGTTGAAAAGAAACAGAACTACGTTGTAACATTTTTATTGGGACAACTCCCTAAAGGCTAGATGAAAAAAATATTTTAAAATTGCTTTTAATTTATTTAAAAAAAAAAAAAAAACAAAACACAAACCCAACAACAGTTTGTACACAAACTTCACATGCAAGAAGTGGGCTTGCAGCAGCTTCACACTGCACCTACCTGAAACTCGCCAGCAGCGACACGGACACAAGCAAACAGCACAACCCTGTTCCCCACACCGAGGAAAGACCGAGGCCTCCCAAAAACGGCGCATTTACCGCTGCTTCGTATTCTCTGACTTGGCAGTGACATTCCCCGGGGCAGCTGGACACAGGACACTCCTAACCATTGAGAACTGCATCCTTTTCAAACTGCACCAAGAGTCAGGCACTACCACAGCCTCTTTTTACCATTCATTTTTAAGAAGTTTCCTTTTACCTCACTCCTAGTATTAAAGCTGCTTCTCGTTTAGTCATTTTAGGTTCAAATCCACCTCTGTAATAACCACTGAAGGCCTGAAAAAGAAAGTGCGTTAGTTTAAAGATACACTATTTTTTTTAAGACTAACCTGATAAAGTTAAAACAACGTATTGCTTTAGTAGCTGGTAAGCTTTTAGTCTGTCAGAACACTGCAAAGCTTCTTTTGCACTTGTAGTAAGAAATTCAATGGAAGTACCGTTATTTATATGAGAACTTCAACTTGCCAAAGCAAGTTCTGTTAGTCAACAACCACCAGTATCACCGAGATTAATTATTACTGACAAAATTATGTGTAGCTTTAGAAGGAGATACAATAGTCTGTAGTTGTTGCACCAAGGAAAATTCTAAATAAAAAGTTGTTATTGATAGAACAAAAACTTACAGGTTTTGGTAGATTCTGAAGCGCTTGTTTTACTTGTGGCTCCATTTGCTTCATAGCTTTTAGTGCGTATCGACCTTAAAGAAATCAGTGTTGGACAAGGCTGAGCATAAAGGTGCATTAAGATATAAAGATTTAGTAATTCAATGCAACCACTAATTTACAGATTAGAATACGGAATCAACTTTTGGGGGACATAAGGTGAGAACTTCGATCTGCAGTTCAATTACACGCGTGTTTCTCGATACAGGCTCTCCCAAGAGAGCGTCCTGTATCTGCCATTGAACGACCTCAAAACCCCCAGTCCCGGAGCAGGCCGCGCAACTTCCGCTGCGCGCTCAGCGCCCTCCGCGGCTA
>NW_008619137.1:0-528 GCF_000691845.1 Merops nubicus | reverse complement strand
AATGTGAGAGGCTGTGCCCCGTCCTAATCCCTCCTGGTAAACTGGGGGGGACACAGCGGTGTGGGGGTTCCCCACCAGCACTGGGTGAGGCAGCAGCAGGATGGTCTCAGCACCCAGGGACCGATGGCCCCGAAACGCAGCCACCCCCAGGGTGGGGGAGGTCTCATGAGGATGGCCAAGGGCGACCAGACCCCAAGGGCTGTGCCATGAGGGGGTCTGCAGCCCCCTACCCCCAGCTCCACGGTCCCAATCCCCCCTCCTGGAGCAGGGTGGGGAGCAGCTGGGCAGCGAGCACAGCACCTCATCCATCTCCTGACATGCTGAAGGGGTGACAAGCACCGAGGGGCAGGAGGGAAGAGCAGGGAGGAGGGTTGGGGCTCTGGTACAGCACCCCATCCTGCTCCCTCACACCCCATCCCGGGGGCAGTGGGGCACAGGAGCCCCCCTCGAGGCCTCCTGCCCCCAACCTCACACCACGCTGGGGCTGGAAGGTGCTCCAGGGCTGAGAGCTCAGCTCTGCAACTGGGC
>NW_008619136.1:1290-1546 GCF_000691845.1 Merops nubicus | reverse complement strand
GGGGCCAGCGTGGCCACCTCATGCTCCCCTGACCCAGCATCTCTGGGTCCTGTATGGCCACGAGATGTGTCACCTCAGCACAGCAGCAGCAGGGGCTGGCAAAGCCTCTGTGCTGCTGGGCACCTCCCCTGCACTGCTGCTTGCCCCACAGCACCCGACCCAGGGTGTCCATCCAGGTGTTGGGGAGGCCCATGAGGACCACGCCAGGGCCGGGCAGGGGGCTGTGGCAGGTGCCACCCCCCCCCCAACGGACCCT
>NW_008619136.1:817-1271 GCF_000691845.1 Merops nubicus | reverse complement strand
TGGCTCCTCGTTGCCTAACCAGCCTGCACTGGGGATGGCCAGGATGTGCTGGACTGGGAGACAACCCACACTGAGCCAAGTCCTTGAGCAAGTGACACCTCCCCGGGTCAGGGTGGGAGCTTGGGTGGCTGAGGGGCAAAGGGACCCCACTGGTGGGGAAATGAGGGTTATCAAAAAAACAAAGCAGCCAAACCTCAAAATAGGGCAAAGGGGATCCAGGCTGAGCCTCGGCAAAACCCAGGTGTGCAGCCAGGAACAGTGTTGGGGTGCAGGGTGTTTTTTGGCTTCTGTTGGCCAGGTGGTGGGGGTAGGCAGCAGGGTGGGTCCCCCCTCCCCATTTCCCGACACTCATTGCCAGTGCTGCTGTCATGGCAACAGCGCAGAGCGCTGGCTGCCTCCCGTTGCCATGGTACCGGGGCTGGCTCAGGCTATGCTGAGGACTTTCCTCTCCCCA
>NW_008619136.1:0-788 GCF_000691845.1 Merops nubicus | reverse complement strand
GACCCCCCTGGCCCTGAGCGGCTGCCTGGGGGTGGGGTGTGTGTATGTGTGTGTTCAAGGCCATTCCAGACCCTGTGTGTAGGACCAGGGCTGGGGTGCAGCCCCCTCAGCCTCTTTGGGTGGGGTGGGATCCCTCAGAGAAGCGAGGGTTCCAGGACACTCTACTGTGACATTTCTATACTTTTAGAGGAGCCCAGAAGCAAGCTGGGGACAGACTTTGTAGCAGGGCCTGTTGGGACAGGACAAGGGGTGATGGTTTCAAGCTAAAAGAGGGACATATAGACTAGAGAGAAGGAAGACATTTCTTACAGTGAGGGTGGTGAGCCCCGGGAGCGCCTGGTTCAGGTTGCCCGGAGAGGTGGTCGATGCCCCATCCCTGGAACCATTCCAGGTGAGGTTGGGTGGGCCTCTGAGCAACCTGCTCTAGCTGCAGATGTCCCTGCTCAGTGCAGGGGGGGGTGGAATTAGTTGACCTTTAAAGGTCCGTTCCCACACAAACCATTCTACAGTTCTATGATTCTGTGCTGCCCATGGCAGCTGCCCCATCCTCCTCCTCCTCACAGGTACAAGAGGTCCCTGGCCGAGGTGGTGGACATGGACAGGCTGCTGGGCAGCCGCTCGCTGCGGGAGCTGGAAGAAACCCTCTTCTGTCAGACCAAGAGCCGTCCCACCAGCTGGGAGTGCTACTGGGAGCGGAACGAGCCCCTGCGGGAGGCCGACGAGGCGGCCGTGCCGGTGCTGTGCCTCTGCAGCGCCGACGACCCCGTGCGCGGCCCCGCGGCGCGCAG
>NW_008619135.1:4351-4989 GCF_000691845.1 Merops nubicus | reverse complement strand
GCCGGTGCAGCCGCAGCGCTTTGGCCACCTTGGAGGTGAAGGGGCAGGAGGTGCAGCGGAACTCACCCAGCGCCACGCAGCCCCTCTTCTTGTGCGTCTTCATCGCCCGCTCCTGGTGGCAAGTGAAGGGGCAGGTGGGGCAGGAAAAGCGCCTCCTCTTGGGCAGGGTGGCTTTTTGGGGGGCCGTGTCCAGTGGGAGCTCGCTGGGCTGGCCCAGGCGCCTGGCCCAGGCGCCCCTCAGGGAGCTCAGTTCTTTGGGGTCCATCCTCCTTGGGACACACAACGTGCTTCTCGGCACAGTGGGTCTTGAGGGCCCGCTGGGAGTGGAAGGCCTCAGGGCACAGGGAGCACCAGAACTGCTCCAGGCTCCGGCACCCATCCTCCACGTGGGAGGTGATGGTGGAGACACGGGAGCACACGAAGGGGCAGGCGTTGCAGCGCAGCTTCCCTCCCTCCAGCCGGTATTTCTCCAAAGGTTTCTTGGGCTGGAGGCAACAAGCAGCTCCACCTGGCTCAGCTCCATCCCCTTGCTGGGGAGGCTCTTCCACCACCTCTGCGCTGGCACCCAGCAGGGATTTCTCAGGGGCAGGACAGCCCAATGCCTGTTCTCCAGTCAAAGGGCTGCCTGATCACTGCGT
>NW_008619135.1:2524-4324 GCF_000691845.1 Merops nubicus | reverse complement strand
GGTTCAGCTTCCTGAGGGCTCTCAGCACACCTGGACTCCTCTGAGCCTCCACTCTCACTAGGCTGGTCAGCAGGTTGGCACAACCCAGGTGGCTCCTGACCAGACGGTTTGAGGATCTTGTTCTTCTTCAGGAGGACTGGGCACTTTTTGAGGAGGTGGGTGTTGAGCCCCCTTTGCTGCTTAAAGCTGGCGCCACACTCGTGGCACACAAGTGGGGTCCGGCGGCTCTGGCAGCTGGCTTTGGAGTGCAGGGACATGGACTTCTCCTTCCGCGTGACATACGAGCACTTCTCGCACTTAAAGATCTGGCTCTCCGACTGCACCACCAGCATCTGCACCCTGCCCTCCAGTACCAGTGTCTCCGCCTGCTCCTTGTCCTGCTTCCGCAGGGCCTTCAGCACCAGCTCCGAGCTGCCCCTGGCATCGTCGCTGGAGGTGGCCATGTCCTCTGGGACCAGCGGGTGGCTCTGCTCAGCTGTCTTCAGTATGCTGAGCCAGGCCTCCGGCAGCTCGGCTTTGTTGGCCTCTCTCATCTCGGTACTAGCCACCAGCTTGTGGTGCTCTGAGCATGACCCCAGAGGGTTTCCCATGGCTTGCCTCAGGTTGTCTTTTCCCTGGCTGTCTCCTGCCGCTATGCCACCCTCCAGCTTCAACACTTCATCGTCCTGTATATCTCCATCCTCTTCTTCGAAGTCTGGGATGTCTTCCAGCGTGTTGTCATTGTCCTCCAAGCCGAGGTCATGCCGGGAGCCCAGCACCTCATAGGTTGTGGGAGGCTCCTTGCAGGACAGCACCTCCTTGCTCTCTGGCTGTGCTGTGCAGGCTTCTCCAGTCAAATGCTCCAGGAGGGGGTCAGAGGAGCCGTTCAGTGGCTCCAAGCGCTCGGCACAGCTCTCTGCTGCCCCCCTGGGAGCGGCGAGCTTGGGTGAGCCCGCGGCAGCATCTTCTCGCCCACGGTCATTTCTCAGGGCATAGCCAGCAGTGGGACAGCTCTGTTCCTCCTCGCTCGTGCCCCTCCCTGCCTCGCTGCCACTCTCTGTTTGAGCGGCATCCTGCCCAAGGAGGGGCGCTGCCAGCGCTTGCTGGTAGCCCTCTTCCCCCTGGGATTCCAACTGGGCCAGTTTCGCCTTCACCCACAGCTCCTTGCTGGCGAGGGGGGAGCTCGCATCTGCTCGCATGGCGAGCTCACAGCCAAAGTGTGCCTCGGGCGAGCTGATCTCCAGCTCCTTGCTGGCATAGTTTTCCAGCCAGTCCTTGTCGCCAGGGATGTAGCCGTGAATCTTGCGCTTGTGGAAGAAGAGGCTGGTGTTGCTGAAGGTGCAGTAGGAGCAGAGGGCACAGCGAAACTCGTTCGGCTTGGTGTGCTTGCAGTTCTCGTGGTGCAGCAGCGCCTGCTTGTACTTGGTCTGGTAGGTGCAGTACTGGCACTGGAAGATGGGCACCTGGTAGTTCTGCGAGTGCTTGGCCTGCACGTGCTTCTGCAGCTCGTACTTGCGCTTGCAGGCAAAGCCACACACCTCGCAGATTAGGCTTTTGCCCTGGTGCCGCAGCTTGTGGCTGCTCAGCTGGTCGGCACGGTGGCACCGGTACGAGCACTGGTTGCATTGGTACCTGTGGGGAAAGCAGAATGGGCGAGACAGCATGAGGAACCTGGGCAGGCAGAGCCCTGTCAAGTCTACGGAGCTCTGTGCACCCATCCCAGGCACGCTGGGAAGGACTACCGTCCGGTTTGCCACCTGTGCCCTCGCCGTCCAGGCAGCTCTTACTGCACGCAGTTTCTCCCCGCTGCAGCCCTTGGCA
>NW_008619135.1:337-2493 GCF_000691845.1 Merops nubicus | reverse complement strand
TCCCCGCTGCGCCCCTTGGCACGGCGGGTGCCTGCCTGGGGACAGGAGACAGATCCCCTGAGTGGTCCATAGTGACCACATCACCCCCTGACACACATATCACACCAGCAGCACCTCCAGCAGCCCTGGAGGCAGGCCAGACCCAAAGAAGTCGATCATACAGAGATGGAAATGGTATTTTGGCAGAATTCTGCATGTGCCCAAGCTGCCCGTGGCCCACAAACATCACCAGGGCCCATGAGTTCAGAGCTGCACTCATGGGGTCATACACATCCTTGGTGCCACAGAGATGTTAAAACCAGCTTTGCCTCCACAGCACTGTGCTGGCAATGACCTGCAAGACGACACTTCTTACGTGCCAGAGTAGGCTGTAGCCATTCCCCAGGCACGAGGGGGTCTGGCGTGCAGTGCTGCCTGGAGCGGGATTTGGGGACTACGGGCAGGGGTTCATACCGGAGATCTCCAGTGTGCTTGCGCATGTGGACGTTCAGGTAGTGCTTCCACTTGGTGATGTACCCGCACTCAGTGCACATGAAGTTCTTGTCATTGGAGTGGGTCAGCATGTGCTTGGACAGGTAGCTCACATCCCGGCAGGTGAAGTCGCAGAGCTCACACTTGTGAGGTTTCTCTCCTACAGACAACACGGGAACACCCACAATGTGACGCCAGATAAAGTGAAAAGATAAAGAGGGGACCCAGGAGCCCTGGCCCAGCCCTTCCCACCCACCCAGAGCTGGGGGACCCTGCTGCCAGCCTGGCTCTTGGGCCCCAGCAGTGGACACCCACCAGTGTGCAGCAGCATGTGCCGGATGAGCACCCTCTTGTGTGCAGTGGCGAAAGCGCACTCGGAGCACTTGTGGATCTTCTCGTGAGCGTGCATCTTGCCCACATGGTCGTGAAACTCCACGGGGTTGTAGGTGGCATAGGGGCAGAAGGTGCACTGGAGCTGCTCGCTGCCAGGGTGCCCCTGCTTCTTGTGCTTGCGGAAAACGTGCTTGTTGGAGCAGATGAAGTCACACTGCTGGCAGTGGAAGGCGTAGTGGGTTTTTCGGTGAGCCTCCATGGCTTCGGCTGTGTCGAAGAGCAGCGAGCAGTTATAGTACTTGCACTCCACTGCCTTGATGCCATGAGCATCCTTGAGGTGACGGACAAACTCCTTCCGGTCCTCTGCACAGTAATCGCAGTCCCCGTGGAAGCAGCTCAGGCTCTTGGGCTCAGCTTTGTGAGTCTTCAAGTGCTCCTTGAGAGCCTGGCTGAGCTGGAACTTCTCCTTGCAGACTGGGCAGGAGTAAACATCGGAGTAAAAGTTGGAGATGTCCTCATGCATGCTGGCCATGTGGCGGTTGAGGGCATTCTTCTCCACTGAGCTGTAGTGGCAGAGTGGGCAGCGATGGGCTTTCTCGCCCGTCTCCCGCATCATGTGGATCTTCAGCTTGCTTTTGCTGGTGAAGTACTTGTGGCAGTTGGGGCACTGCAGGCTGGGGTCGGGGAAGTGCAGGTGGAGGTGCTCCACCAGGTGCGTCCGCTTCTTGAAGCATCGCTTGCATTCGGGGCACATGTGGGTTTTGTAGAGGTGCTCGGAGCCCTCAGCAACGTCCCCTGTGAGAGCAGAGGAGGTGGAGCTGTCAGCAGGGAAGAAACGGAGAGCACAGGCAGATGTTCTCTCCCCAATCCAGCCGTGCCAGGGTGAGGGCTCACAAACACATGCGGTCACGGAGTACTTGAGGGACTGTCACCACACCAAGCCACCAGCATGGTTCAGGTGAGCTCTTTCCTGCTCAGCACTAGCAAAGCGCGGCCTTGCTCGGGCCTGCCCATGCATCCTGGCCCCCCAGAGCCCAGCAGACTTTCACCTGCTTCTGCCCAGCAGCTGTTGTGGACGGGCAAAAAAGAGGGATGGGTTTGCTTGGGCAGAGGATTAGGGGAATAACGTGCTGGTACATGCAGGAGATGTGGGGCTGCTGGACAGCACGGGCCCCCACCAGCCCAGCCCACACTTCCCTGCCAGTCTCAAGGCTGCTGCTTGTTCCCAACACAAAGCCCAAGCAGCTCCTGGTAGGGCCTCATATCCTACCTTTGAAGTGCTGTGCTCGTGGTGCTCTGGCTTGCTTGGGAGCTGCCTTCCCGTCCTCTTTCACCTTGTCTTGGCAGGGGCT
>NW_008619135.1:0-306 GCF_000691845.1 Merops nubicus | reverse complement strand
TTGCCAGGGGCGCTGGCCATCCTCCGCCAGCGACTCATCCCCACCGCTCTCCGAGTCCTCTTCTCCGGCTGATGCTTTCTGCCCTTCTGAGAAGCCCTCCCAGGTGCCTGTGGGCTGTGCTGGCCCGGCATCTGCTCTGGTGGCATCACAGCCAGGGTGATAACTCCCCGCCTCCTCCTGCCCTTCTGCTGCTGTTTCAGTGGGGAAAGACAGAGACCGTCCATCATGCTCTAGGCAACCACACATGTGCAAAAACCCTCCTGGCTGAGACAGGGGCACAAAATGTGCCGGGGGAGGAGGGAACCC
>NW_008619134.1:0-22070 GCF_000691845.1 Merops nubicus | reverse complement strand
CCTCCCCTCGCCGCTCTCCCTCCGGCAGCATGAAGGTCGAGTTTGCCCCCATCAACATCCCCCTAAAGAGGAGGTTGCAGACAGTCGCCGTGCTGCAGTGGATCTTCTCCTTCCTCCTGCTGGGTAACAGCTTTCCTCCTTCCTGCCCTTGTCCCAGAGGGAAAAGGGAAAGAATTGGCATTTTCCCTCACCAGCGTCACCCGTGGGCATCGCTCCATGGTTCCACGTGGGGAGGAGAGGCGGCTGGGCAAGAGCATCATGCTCCTGAGCCTGGGCCTGATGGCTTTTTCTCTTTCTTTGGGGTCTTTCTGTCTGTGGGTGCTTTTTCAAATAGGATCTTAAAAACCTAGTGACCGCGTCTTCTCATCGAGGCGCCCGCTGGGTTTCTGGCAACTAACAACTTTTTTATTGGACGTGATCATAAAGGCTGGTACGTGACTAATGTTTTTGTTACTGATTTTATAAAATAACTTTACATACTGTGGTTTAATAAAATTCTCATTTAAGGAGGCGATGAAAATTAATAAGGCTCGACCGTGAACTGGCTCAAATGCAGCCACTTCTGTAAATTTAATGGTTGGACTCGATGATCTTAGAGGTCTTTCCCAACCAAAATGATTCTGTGATTTATGAAAAATGTCCTCGCTTGCTTTAGGAAGTGTTCCTAACAATTTGACTTGGTAAACTTTTTTCAGTGATTATTCTTCTACAGTGAGTTTTTGTAATACTGTAATAGACTCCTATCACTAGGTGCCTCTTCACAGCAACAAATGTAATACTCCTGGGTAGTTATCCTGAATTTGATTAATGCCTTGATAAAGTTTCTGGGACCAGAGCCGTGGCTTGTGTTGTTTGGCAAGCAGCTATTGAAGAGTCTGTGTGGGACAAAACTGTTCTGAGGTACAGAGCAACCAAACCAGGACGTTACTGGAAATGTTGGGACACTTTGTGATTGTCTTTGATTTAGGAGTTACAAAGAGAAGAGGAGCGTGTGCTTATCTTCCTTGTATATCTTGTGAACATAGTGTCCTTTAGATGGTGGCCTGATGTGTTCCAGATTATTTTTTTAGGTTGTTAGCACCCACATAGAAGATTTGGGTATGTGGGGGAAGCATGGTTGGTATGAAGCACCTTCACAGATTTATCCTTGGCGCTTGGATGTTTTGTTACCTCTAAATTATATGTGGTTGGACTATAAACAGTTTGTGGCTACATTGGAAATAGCCTATGCTTTTAATTTTCTGTTATTGAGTTAGTTGTTGGCATGTGCCATTATTCCAGGCTAGTGTTAATGCACTGCGAGGTCAGTGGCAGTGGAAGGAAACAATTTTTTTATCCTAAGCTGGTTGCTAACAAGGCTGCTAATCTGTATTTATATTTACTACAAGTGATCAGGCTGCGGAACACCCACCCTTGCTGCAGCTCAGCCTGCTCTAGACACCTGTCTTCTGTAGCTGCTGCTGCCTGGGCATAAATTCCAAGGAAAATCAACATGAAATTGATCTTACAGCTGGTTACGTGGAATTTAGTGAGTGCACGTGATCAGGAAAAAATCCCTTTGCAAGAACACTTGAATTTTGTTGGACAAAGTGGTTCTAATAATAATCCTCTGCTTGTGCTTTCCTGGGGATGTTTATCTTTAGAGCTACCCAAGTTGACCTTCTCATTTTGTAGGCATACCCTTTCAGTCATAGGACAGTCAGAGTGATCTGGCCAAAAAGTTTCACTTGGCTCCGGGAAAATTCAGATGGCTGTATCTTGAATGACTTGAAAGAAGTGAAAAATGGGTTGGTTTCTGATATTCTGGCTTGACATTATGCCTGGATTTTTTAGCTTTTTTTTCGTTTTTTGTCTGCTGAGCACACAAAGTGTGGAAACACTGGTTTTGAATTCAAACGTGGTGCTTGGAAATCATGCAGGGGCTGCCCTGGTGCAAGTGAAATGCTGTGTGAATACATCACGGGATAGGCTGGAGGAGTAGGTGTTGTTTGGGAGTTGTTAGATGGCTGGAGCTGGTTTATACCGAGCAAGATCTCCTGTAGACTCAGTCTTCCTTACCTGAAAATATCTGCAAGATAAACAGATAACACCATGGGATAACTAATGTTTCCTACTGGAGATAAGGGGACTCTGTTTAGAGCACTGAATAAATAGAGTGCTTGATAAGTTCCTCAAGTTGTCCATCTAGGTATGTGCTGAGGTGCTACAGCTTAACAAAATGGACCCACAGGACTAGCAGATGAAGTAAGGTAACTCTAAAACTTAGTTCCTTGACAGACAAGAGTTGAACCAGGCAATGATGTCCTGTAAATCTGGGCAGTGACATGAGGAAACAGGATTTGGCACACAGAGGAAGCTGTAAGGGGAACGTGAGTCTGTTACAGCATAGAATCCATAATGTGACTTGGATAGAAGACTGAGAATCAAGCATTGGTTTTATCTTCCTGGCTGAGATCTTAAGAGTAGCTGAATTTAATAAAAGTGCCACATTGTGTTGGGCTTTGCCCCTTGCTCTCCAGGCTTGCTTTGTTGTAACGCTGCGTGGTGTTCTGAGACCATCATGACTGAGAAATACCCTCTTGCTGTTGTGACTGAAGGCTGCTGGCCTGAAATACATCTATGCAAGAGTTTTTGAAGACTCTGAATCTCATCAGCACTTGTAAAAAGAGGGCATCAGTCAACAGATATGGAACAAGTAGCTGCAGTGGCATGGTACAAACCAGAAATTTCTGCTTCTTCACAGCACACCGGCTTGGGCTGGGTCTGTGCTTCCAGATACGGGGCTTCTGCTGCAGAATAAACACACCCCTGCCTCAAAAAAGCTGCAGAGATGTGCACAGAATTTCATTCTGTACAAAAGGAACCTCTTTAAAATTCTGGGTGTGAGTTCCTGTGCTTCCCTGCTCTGTACTGCGCTGCCAAAGTTCACCCACAAGCAGAAAAGACAAGTTTTCGTGAGAGCAGTGGCTCCTCTGTTAGTTACCCAGAGACATGGCACCAGAAGCAAAAAGAAGTTCTGAAATACTGTGATCTGTATTGAAGAGCTTCTGGATTAGACGAGGGAATTGCCCATCAAAGGGCTTCCCACCGTGGGCCAGCAGAAACTGCCATGTCGTTCCTGATCTTACATGCTCAGGCTAAAATAGTTTAGGTAAAGTTCCAGGTAAAAGAAAAGTTTGAAATGGACTCTCTTCTTTCAAAGGAAGAGCAGTGTCAGCCTGGAGTCTAGAAAACTGAAGCTATGAAACTTGAAAAAAGGAAGGACTAAAATGATGCTGTTTCTTGCCGTTTTAAGCAGAAATCCAGAACAGCTCTGGCTGCAGCATAATTCCAATCATTAGTGATTTACTGCTGAAGCAGCAAATCTAAGAAGTTTTGCAATTTCAGAGGAGCTGCTTTGGAAAGAAAGCTGGAACAGACAGTTTTGATAGACGTTGTTTTCTGCCTGTAATTACTATTATTAGAGGTTCATTGGCTCGGCCAGGGGCTGACAGTCCCAGGACAGGTCTGGCCCGTTCCAAGCTCGTTGCAGCACCCACATTGTGCCCTGCTGTGAAGCCATGTGCTGATACCTCCTTGTGATCTCTCTGTGCCTGTTGTCCAGCCCAGCCCCAGGCAGAAAGTCACCTGGAGAAATGATATTTCCCGTGGTACAGTCATGAGCTGTGTGCCTCAGGTCTGCACATCTGAATCGGGAGGTGACCAGCACCTGTGCAGGAAGAAGCAGATCAAAGGGTTCATTTCAAGGCAAAACAATTTAAACAAAGAAAAATCAATGAGATTTTGGTTGAAGTGCTGCTTTGCAAGTGCTTCAGCTGTCTATTTGTCTGCCTCTCGAATGGAATCTCAAATTTCCTCATTTTGGAGAAGATAAAGCAAGAAGGTGAGCGGGTGAGCTTCTCCTCTGCCAACATTGGTGCCCGTAGTGTGAAAAGGGACAGTGGAATGTACAAAAATCAAACGTGTACAAAATCAAAGGCAGAACTAGATGACTTGGCTGGAGCTCTGGTGTCTTGGTCCAGACTGAGGGATGGAGATAAGAGTCTAACATTATGAAAAGGAAAGCAGGATATTGTCTGGAGACAAGGAGGTGGCTGGGGAGAAGAGTGCATCTTCTGTGGCTCACTTTCTAGGCCCAGCAGTGGCATGCTGGGCTTCTTGCTGGGGACCTAGGAAGTGGCTTGAGCATGCACCCCAGTGTTTATTTGCAAAATACTTAATAGCACAAAATCAGTACGTAACCAAAGGTATACTTGAATATGCATGAAGCCATGAAATAACATGCTGAAGACACTGGTGTCTGTTAAAGCACGTCCTGTTCTCTCATGATTAAACTCCCGCGCATGTAGCGTGTTGAAATTGACTGGGACAGTTTTGAGTTGAGGATCTGGCTTCCCCAAAAGAATAGAAACAGTGAAACATTTGCCACAGAGGGAGCTGTTGCTGGTGGAGTATTAAGTGATGCAAGCGTTGAGAAAGCAGGTGCTGAAGCAAAAAAGGACCTTTCCCCAAACGTGTTGTCCTGTTTTGTTATCTGCTGCTGATTTAATTCATCAGCTGTAGCTGGCTGACTAAAATGGCCTCGTTCTTCCTCAAAGGCTTTTTTTAAAGCTCTCTTTTGATGCCTAAGGTAACTCAGCTGAGCTCCAAGAGCTTTTCCTGGTGTTGCTGCTTGGTTTTGACAGTGTGTGTTCATCTATCCGTGAAGTTTGTTGCTGGCCCTTGGGCAGGGACTGGTGTGATCCCAGGGCATGCCAGGGTGAGTACTGGTGCTTGACTGACTAGTATTTCTAGGAATGCTGCCTCTGTTACCTGCATCTTAGGAGAGAATTTAACCACCTCTCCCTGTAGACCTGCTTGTATCTCTCAGAATAAGAAGAGAGAAGTGGCTGTGCTGCATCAGGCCAGGGGCCCTGCCTGAGCAACCTGTTTGTGAACGTAGGTCATCGTGGTTGCCCAAGGAGAAAGAAGAGAAACAGGAAATCTCTAGACTAAATTTGGCAGGCTGTCCCTGGATGTGGTAATTAGTAACTGGGGGATTTAGTGTATTCAGACCACTCTATTTACAAGTCAATAGTGCCTAACTCTCTGTATCTCTGCTTTATCAGTATTTGTCAATGGAAGGTCTGCTCCCTTGAAAACTGGAACCAAATCCCAGAGCAAACAAGCCTTTAAAGCAGCCTCCAAACCTTGACATCTGAGGGTTTGTATTTGTTATCGTGGTGGTGTTGAAACACAGCTCCCTTGGTAGGAATGCTCAAACATCCTTGCAACTGGGGCTCCCAGTTGTGACCAATAAACTGACAAAGGACCTCTACTACAGGAGACTGACAGTTATTCAACAAATGCTGACCTCCTTACCACCTCAGTCCTGGAGACAGCCACCAAATTCCTGTGGACTTCAACAGTTTTCCAGTGCATTTACTTTAAGTCTATTCCAGACTCGTTCTGTGCTGAGGAGTCCATATCTTCCAGGAGCAAAAAGTGGTGGCAGGTTCCCACTTTTCTGGTGGAAATCTGGGTGTTGCCAGAGGTGCTCAGAGTAGCAGGCTCTAAACAGGACAAGAACTGACAGTAGCACTCTTTTTTGGGAAGCCTTTCTGTGTAGAAGCTGCAGAGCAGTGTTCTGCAGAGATGTGGACTTGCTTAATGTTGCCTTGGCAGCTTGCCTGTTGTCTCAGATCTTCCTTTGGTGGAACTGTTGGAAGCCCATTCACTGTATGTGTTACTTAATTTAAATTTATATCCCTTTCTTCTTGATTTATAAATAATTCAGGAAGTATCTCCAGAAATACCACCACAGGTTGTGGTGCAGGTTGTATTGGGACAAATGGCCTGGCTGCCTAGGACAGACCTGAGCTGGCTGGCCATGGTCTGTGATGGCTCCAGGAGCAAAGGGAGACTTTTCTTCTAGTGGACAATCTTTTAATTTGGTGGCCCTCACAATAGATATTAGTCAAATGTTTTTGACTCCTTAGTAGCTGCAGATGCATTTGGAGCTGCAGTTGCCAGGATCACCTGTATTTTCTCACCCAAATCTCTGGTTTCCTATTTCCTGTCTCTGTGGTATTCAGCTATTTTCTGAATTTGGTGCCCCCAGCTGCAGACTCGGAGCTCTATAGAACAGTTGTTGCCCAGGGCTTGCAACAGCTGAGTGAGCACACTGGAAATTGGGGAATGAAGGGACAGGGACTCGCCAGCACTGGCTGGCAGATGGGATGTTCCCAGTCCCATGGCAGGGGTTTGACCCTTAATCCCTGTTTCCTTTTCCCCCACTGTTCGATACGCCGTAGAAATATTTTCAAAGCTTTAATTCAAGCTCAAGCAAAAAATTATACTTTGAGTGTATACAGCAACCACCTCCAAGGAGGCAATGATGTAAGTGGCCCATTCCATTCACCTTTTGCCTGGAATTTGTTTATGAATTTAGGTAAAGTAGCTGTCAATTATTTGCTTACTGTCTCCTCCGCAGGAGAAAACACTGGTTTCGTGTTTAGAGGCTCGCTGGGTTTGAGTCACCAGCATTTACCTCCTCTTGCAGGCTGTTAATGCTTTGGGATAATGAGGAGGTGTGTGCCAAAAGGAATTTGCTTCACAGGTCTCATTGGGAATGCAATAATAACCCAGCTTTGTCCTGCGAGGTGCTGAGCTCTCCCTGGGAAGTGCTGCCAGCACTTATCTCCCCAGCCCTTACCTGCTCTGGCTGAAGCAAAGCAGTGGGGCTGCTGATCTCCTGTGTGCTTGTTGCCACAGCACCAAAGATTGCTGTCTAGCACTTCTCGCTGCTAATTAAAACGCTTAATCAGCTCTCACAGCAAGGATGCAAAGCACCTTGGCTCGGTTGTTTGGCTTGGAAACCTGTAGTAAAAAGCCATGTGAGTCTGCACTGAGCCAAAAGCCCTTCTGAAAGGAAGGGAAGGAAAGAGAAATACTTGCATAACAACCTGAAATTACTTGATTTATGGCAAATAAAAATCCATCTCATAGTTATTCGAGCTCCGGCTGTGAACATTAACACCCTGTCCAGATTAGCATTCCTAGAAATGTCTGTAGTTTCAGGATCTCTTCTTCAAAGAGCAGTTAATAACTTTTCCTCCTAATATCTCTGTGCCCTGTTTTGAAATGCTGCTGGCAGGGGATTCCCAGGGACATCTCCCTCCAGAGCACTGGAGCTGAGTATCCTCTTTGACCTGTGTAATTAATTTTTATCACCCAAGTAATCTCTCTCTTGAATGAAGCTGATCCTAATGAGGATGTCTGATTTTTACTGTTTGTCCACCTGTTTATTTAAAAGATTTCAGTTCTGGTAATACTTACATTAGCCAAATTATTGCCTGATGTATGGGGGGGGGGTTTGACTCTGTTCTATTTACTTCTGTAGCTAGCTCAATATATTTCATGGCTGTAACTCCTTTTAGGACCTAACAGGATGTTGCCCTGATGAAAGCCAGTCATGTGGGACATAGAAAATGCTCTTTGTGCTTGTGTATCATAGAAGACCACCTGTTTGGTCCATTTTTGCCCGTTGAGACCCCCAGTGAGGTCTGGGCCCTGTTTTGCTTGCTGCTGTAGAAGTACACGATGCTGAAGTCCTGGCTCCCTTGCAGACCTGGATTTCAGCATCTGCTGAATTCCTTTGATCTGTGAGCCTGATGTGCTTCAGCCAACTCTGTCCATAGCTGCTTGAGTTGCTGCAAGAGTGCAGACTGCTGCAAGTCCTGCCATTTCCATAGAGGGGTTCCCTGAATAATTATTTCAGGGTTCAGCCCCAAAGTAACACTTTCTGTTGGATTAAACAACTTTTTCTGGCTTTTGAACCATGTATAATAACCTTCCTATGTGTCGTTGTTGGGGTAAGATGTCACAGTTATTAAGCTGGGTCTGAAAGCATCAGGACTGCAAACTGCTGTTGTGTTCCCATAGCAACAGGGAGTTTCTGCATACATGTTTAGTATCTGAAATGGAACCTCTTAATGTTTGGTTTTTTTTTTTGTCTCATGTATATCCTTGGCCAGTCACAGTGCACTCTTCACGGAATAGAGCTATCATTCCTATTTTATAGGTGGAGAAATGAGGAAGCAGGAAGGGAAGGCGATTGCCTGACACCGCTCCCATTAGGAAAGAGGTCTTGCTGCATCCCCCTTTCCCCTTCCCTTCCCTTCCCTAGCTCTCCTCTGTTCTTCTTGCTTGCTGGACCATCACATCTTTGTTAGCTCTTGCTGGCTCCTTTTACTTTGCCTTAGGTAAACCAGATGCTCTCTGCCAAACATCGGTGTTCACCCCCACCATGGGGGGAAGACAAATGTGGTGTTTCTTATGCTTTTATTTTATTAAAGTAAACCAGCATCATCATGGGCTTATTTGTCCAGAAATAGAGACTGTGGTGCTGCCCCCCCTTGCAGGTGTTTTACTCTCACTGTAACAGCATTCACATGATGTGGAATAATCTAGCTTCAATTCGTATGCATTTTGGGTAGCATCCATAATAAAAATATCAGGGCTGGGAATTCAGGGTTGTTAAAAGAGACAGGTGTGATTAATGGTTGCTACAGTTTCCTTTTTTTTTTTTGTCTCTTGTAGCTGAGTTTTGCTGTGTGTTATTCGTGATCCTGATCTTGGGCAACTTCTGGTTCCTGGGTGTTCTGTACCTGCTGTGGCTGTACCTCGACTGGGGAACACCCTGCACGGGGGGCAGGCGGTCCCAGTGGGTCAGGAGCTGGACCCTTTGGAAGTACTTCAGGGAATACTTTCCCATTCACGTGAGTAAAAGATTTCTCTCAGGACTGTAAACATTGGAACAGAGACAGCTTGAATGGCCACGAGTGAGGACAAACATCTAAGACGCATCACTGGTAAAATTCTAACAGTTACTCCAGGGTGAGCTGCACTTTTTAAAACATTGAAAGTTTGGGATTTAGTGACAGAAAGAGGCAGGGGCTGATTTTCTCTTGGGACTGTTAGGTCACAAGATAGTGCCTCTGCACAGTAAACACTACATACACAGGATATCTTGAGATACATCTCGTTTAAACTTTGTTCAGTTGTCAAACGGGACAGTGAAGTGCTCAGAAGGAAATGAATTGTCATCAGTTCTGTGTCGTGTCAATGTGCAGTCTCCATACTTGGTGGTTTTGAGGTAAGTGTGATCATGTCCTCCACTGTTTCTGTTTTTCAGCTCATAAAAACTTCAGATCTGAGTCCAAATCACAACTACTTACTTGGCTTCCATCCTCATGGGGTCCTGGTGGCTGGAGCCTTTGGAAACTTTTGCACCGGTCCGAGTTTCAAAAATTTATTTCCTGGGCTTACACCGTATCTTCATATCATGCCCATCTGGTTTGGCTGTCCCTTCTTCAGAGAATACATCATGAGTGCTGGTAGGTAAAAGCAGAATGTCTCAGCTGTTGCTTTGTATTACAGCTTCTGTTTCAAATGTGGGGTCTGTTTCTGGACCTACAGCTGGTAAGTCATTTCACTTCAGAAGGATCAGTGTTGGTGCTAAATTAAACCTCTGTTTTAGGATGAGCCATTGCTGCAAACCAATTTGAAAGGTTTTGTTAATGGTGTTGTTAAACTGTGTCACCAAGTTTGTTTTTTTTCTTCCTGGAAAAAATTGCTGTGTTTCCATTGAACAATGAGACAGACCTACTACCAGGTATTAGCAGGAAGAGTTATTAATTGGTTATTAAGTTACTAATTTATAACATTGTTTAGTTATTGCACAGACACTTGTAAAACACATTGAGGATAATCTCTTACATGAGAGGCTTAAAGTTCTACTCATTACAAGTATCTTTCTAGTCAGAAGTTAATTACCTACTTATGGAACTGAGGTCCCATATTGCAAATCAGTGTAATTTTAATAGATGTGTAAACTCTGAAGACAGGAGATTTTCTTTTCTGTTCTGAGCAGCACTTGTCCTAGAGGGGTAATATTCATGACTGGTTCTGCAGTAATAAAAGATAAAAATAACAAGCAATAAAGTTTGGGGAGCAGAAGAATGTGTAATGAAATCAGGACTAGTGTTCCCCCACAGTGGTTTAATACAGGAGTTACTTTACTTAAATTTGCTAAACTAGAGCATTTGAATATGGTCTGGTGCACAAGACTGGGTTTGGGAGCCAGATCTAGCTCTTACTCCTGGCTGCAGCACGGATGCTGTGGTGTCACATGAGCTCTGCAACTGCTCCATTTGTAGAAACACGCCTGGGAGGTTCAGGTGAGTATCAGACCTGGATGTCCACATGCACCTCCACATGTCAGAGAATGCCCACAGTCATCATCCTGTTCTTATGAGATTTTCATAATCCACGTCAAAAAAAAGGCTAGTGGGTAATAGGAGATGAAATGTTTTCTTGGCATCCAAAAGAGGGCACTTTGATACTAGCCCTGTAAAAAAGAAACCCACCAAAAAGAAACCCAAACAAACAACCCCAAAACAAACAAACAAACAAAACCACCCAAACAACAAACCAACCACCCAAAACCTAACAACACGAACTGTACTTGCTCTCTAGTTTGTCATCCAGAATATATTAATTTAACACAATGTAATTAAACGTGGCCTCTGGGTAAGTAGTACCACTGTGAGCCTTTGGAGGAAAAACTGGGGCACAAGGAGTTCTGGAGGAGTTAAAAGGGGTTTTCCAAAGCACCAAGCAGTACATCAGCAGCATCACTTGCTGTTTGACTCGTCTGTTCTCGGGTGGAGAACCTCTCTGAGGAGAAGTTAAGTTGGCAGAGGAGCACACTCTTGCCTGACAATCTCAAAACTCCTGTGATAGGCAAAGAGCATTTAGCTCATCAGTGTGAAATCAAAGGACTTACCTAAGACCAAATGTGTTGTGAAGTGAGGGGGTTGAACCCAAATCTTTGTCTTGTAACTGATTGTGAAACATCATTTAGATATTTTAAAGTATGCCTTAAATTCCACTGTGCTTGTATGTGTGAAGATCCAGTGGTCACTCTTACAATGTTTGCTCCTGAAGGAATGGTTTCTGCATCCAAGGAGAGCGTCTCATACGTGCTGAATAACAAAGGCGGCGGCCACGCGTCCATCATCGTCATCGGGGGAGCAGAGGAGTCTCTGAATGCACATCCTGGAAGTTTAACTTTGAACATCCTCAAGAGGAAGGGCTTTATTAAAATGGCCTTGAAACATGGGTAGGTTTCTCATCTGGGCTGCTGTGGTAAGCATGGTTTGAATGTGACTGATTCTTAAATATAATTAATCTTATATGTTGTAAACTCGTAGAATTAGAATTTGAGAGAGTTACTTGTCTAAGAACGTGCACAAGAGCCAGCCTGTCCTCCTAGATCCAGTCTGGGAGTGTTGAAAACTCCCTTTGCCTTTCATCATTTGTAAGTAGTGGGTGTTATTAGCATATCTTGGCAGTTTGTTTCAGTTGCTTTTTGTACTAGCAAAGAGTCAGAGGTGTGAAACAGTGTTAGTAAACCTTTGCTGTTGTTGACAAGTGGGACAGACAATCTGTTTTCTGTAAACTGGAGCTATGTTAAGATAGAATTCTCTGACCATTTTAAGCAAACAAAAAATATTAGAAAGCTAGGCCTTGTTTTGTTAAATCACAGGAAATTGTGACTGAGGGAGATTTGTTTTCACCTTTAAAGTCTTTCTTTTGACAACTGTTATTTGCAAAAGTACGTTTCTGGGAATTTGTGGTGAAAATCTCAAGGAAAAACTAGCTTACAGTTTACTGTCAAACAGCCTGCAGTGTGTAACTAAACAGAGGTGGTATTAATAGCTTTTGTGTGGTTTATCCAGTATAAGCTGCTGTGATTGTGCTGGACTGGTCTGGATGTCTTGTATTTTAGAAATACTGGAACTGATGACTTGTTCCTGCTGAGCTTTCTGAACAGCTCCCAGGATTATATATTGACATGCAAAGCAATGAATTAAAAAATAGTGGTCTTGAGAAAACTGTAAGTTTTCTAAGCTATTAACTGGACAAAAGGTGGTCTCTGAGAGCTGGAGCTCTCCAAGAGAGATCCTAAGGTCTATTTTTTTTCTAGAAACTATTCTGTATCAAAATTCCAATAGTTTCTTATACATATCACTAGGAGTCTCATAAAGGATCTGTTCTCTGATAGAAAGCAACATTTTAGTCTGTTTTGTACCCAGAAACAGCACTTACGTATTTAAATTTGGACTGTAGTGCTCATTAATCCAGTGGGATCCTAAACACTATCAGCAGCTTTTATTTTTTAACCACAAAGTTTAGAAGAATATTTAGGTGTGCTTTTGTTTGAGCATGTCCATGAGTGTCTGATCTGTCAGATCACAAAGGTCGGTGTTTATCTCTCATCTAAACTGATTTGGATTGAGAAACCAGATACACCTTTGCCTGTCATGGCCTTGATTTCAAAAGCATCCCCAACACACAGCAGCAATATCAGAACACTTACAAAACACAGGAATGGCCACTTCTTTCCATACGAAGTCTTCTGTCTCACATGATGGTCCCCCTCTTTAACAGAAAGGCTTAGTTGTCTAGAGTCCTGCACAAGACTGATAATTCCTGTCTCTGCCCAAGTGATTTGAAACCTGCACCTCGCACACGGTCACCTCAACCACCAGCTACAAGTCGTTCTGGCAAGAAAAATGACTTCTGTGTGAGCTGTGGGAATTCTGACATCATTGCTGGACAGTAGGGCTGTGGGACAGCAGGACAGCATGACTGTGGCTGTTACAACTCCTGCAGCTCTGTCAGCAGCCAGAATGATTTGGGTTGGAAGGAACCTTTAAAGGTCCCCTGCAGGGAGCAGGGACATCTGCAACTAGAGCAGGTTGCTCAGAGCCCCGGCCAACCTCACCTGGAATGGTTCCAGGGATGGGGCATCGACCACCTCTCTGGGCAGCCTGGGCCAGGGGCTCACCACCCTCAGCATCAAAAATTTCTTCCTTCCATCTAGTCTACATTTCCCCTCTTCTAGTTTAAAACTGTCACCCCTTGTTCTGTCACAGCAGGCCCTGCTAAAAAGATTGTCACCATCTTTCTATACAGGCCCCCTTGAAGTCCTGAAAGGCTGCAAGAAGGTCTCCCCAGATTCTCCTCTCAGGCTGCCCCAGCCCCACTCTCTCCTGCTGGGCTCCCAGCATAGGGGTTCCCCCCTCGGGTCACTGCTGGGGCTCCTCTGGCCCCACTCCAGCAGTTCCCTGTCTCTGCTGTGCTGAGGACTCCAGAGCTGCCCCAGCACTGCAGGGGGGTCTCCCCAGATTGGGGCAGAGGGGCCCGATCCCCTCCCTGCCCTGCTGCCTATGCTGCTGGGGGTGCAGCCCAGAGTACAGTTGATCCAGGCTGCAAAAGTCCTGAGCTCTCGTCCAAAGACTTCATTCAGTAGCTGCTTCTAGTTTAACATTCAAATATGGCCTGATGATATCAGCAACGTCCTCTGCACAAGACATTTTGGTCTGAGGTCGTACAGATAACCGATATGAAGTGAAGAAATCCTGAAGGCAGGGATTAAATGATGAACCAGCTGACTTATCTTTAGTTACACAATCACAAGTTACTTATTCCTCTGTGTCAACCTCCTACAGAGCATCTTGCAAAAGCCTTTACTACATTAAAACAAATCCCACAGTCTGTGTGCTCTTGCACCACAAGATGTTCCTGTTTGTCTTGGTATAGTAAAACTGGAGTATTTACACAGTCACAGTATGTACCAGGCTTTCTGATGCTTCCTCTACAGGTGGCTGGGTGCTTTGGTTAAGGGAGAACCGTTGAGCAGACACCAGTCAGAACAGTGAGAGGGAATGAGTTTTTGGGGTCCCTCAGGCTTGAGAATCTGTAGAAGCAGTTGTTTTATCCACAGGACTTTCCAGCCAGCTCTGTCTCAGTGCCTTCTCCTCAGGCATTGTGAGCTCTGCACGAATTCATCCTGACAATGTTAGAGCAATGCTGCTATTATACTGGGAGGCTTTCTGAATGAGGGTGGGTTGAACAGAGATAAGAAATAGAAGCTAAGACTTATGTAATTCATTCATAGAATCACAGACTGTTTTGGGTTGGAAGGGACCTCTCAAAGTCCTCTAGTCCAACCCCCCTGCAGGGAGCAGGGACATCTGCAACTGGAGCAGGTTGCTCACAGCCCAAGGCAACCTCACCTGGAATGGTTCCAGGGATGGGGCATCGACCACCTCTCTGGGCAACATGGGCCAGGGTCTCAACACCCTCATCTAAAAAAAATTTCTTCCTTCTGTCTGGTCTAAATCTCTCTCTTTTCATTTAAAACTGTCTCCCCTTGTCCTGTAATTTTACTTACTTGTTTTGCTTAAGTCAAATTAAATAAAACACCTCTGTATCCTTCAGAGACTGTTTAGGATTACCCTGCTCTTTAGTCTTTAAACTATGCAGAATACTGTTTAATGAAACTAAGCATGCTGCAAGGTTTTAAACGTAGTGGTGGCTTTGCCTGATGGGGACAATTGCAGTGATTCCATCAGCCAAAGTAGTTTGTCCAGGGGCTGGTCAGTGCCCTTCCTCCTCAGCCAGTTCATGAACTGAGTGAGACTTCAGGAGGCTGTGCAGGAGCCCGAGTCAATTAGTGTCATTTCTGTGGGTGGGATTTGACCTCTGGTAATAATCACAAAATTATTAAGGCTGGAAAAGACCTCTAAGATCATCAAGTCCAACCATCAACCCAACACTACCATGACCACTACACCATGTCCCAAAGTGCCACATCCACATGTTTTTTTAACCACTCCAGGGCTGGTGACTCCACCACCTTCCTGGGCAGCCCGGGCCAATGCCTCACCACTCTGTCAGGAAAGAAATTCTTCCTAATATGCAATCTAAGTGGTTTAATGGATAATGGGTTAAGGCTGGTGTTTCCAAAGAAGTCTGGAGGAAGCAGGATTTTGCTGGGAACTGGACAGCAGCAGAGGAGTTTGGCATTGAACTCATTTCTGTAAGGGTGTCTGGTTTTTATCAAAGATTTTGTGCTGAAAAGAAGTGTGTGTTGCTCTGGTCAAAAGGCAGAGCAAAGCCAAGCTCTGGGCTTGACACCAGCCAGCTGGGGGCATTGTAAGGTTAGCAGTGAGAAAACACAGTGGAACAAGGGTGGACTTGCCAAAATAGTGGTGGATAAGTTCGTAGTTGTGACTTATACTATTATTCATTTTTATCATTATGAACAGTCATAAAAAGTTGTGGTGGGTAACAACCACCTAAATACTGCCCCAAACCCACTTGCTAGTTATATGCCCACTTGCTAGTTATATGCCAACTGCTTGTTGGGTTTTTTTAAACCCCAAAAGCCCCAAGCATGTCAGAAGAGCTGAATGCCTGCTGCTGAGGCCTGGAGCTGCCAGGGCTTTCTGTGCTGCTTATTGTGAGACCATTTCCAGGCTGCTGGTGTGGGATTCTCAATGTGCTCGTTGTCTTCCAGGGCTCATCTGGTCCCCGTGTTTTCCTTTGGTGAAAATGAGCTGTTCAAGCAAGTTGCAAACCCCAAAGGTTCACGGCTCAGAACTGTCCAGGAGAAGCTGCAGAAGATAATGGGCTTTGCTTTACCCCTGTTTCATGCTAGAGGAGTATTTCAATACAGTTTTGGCTTAATACCTTACAGGCAACCTATTCACACTGTTGGTGAGTTCCCTGTGCCTCTCCTGAGGCTTTTGCAAATGTTTCAACATGTGTAAGTGTGCTGCTAATTTCTGTGTAAATTCAGAAACTTGTTCTAGCAGAAATAATTACTTACTGTGCATCTAAAGCAGGTACATGGGGTTTAAAATAAATATTTCTTTTTGGTTTTCTAAATTCCTGTTCTCCCACAATTAAAAGAGGGGATTCTTTTCTCCCTTTCCTCTTTCTGTCCCAGGCCAAATTTTATTCTTCATTCGCAGTTGCAGTTGGAAGTTTCAGATTGAAATTAATTTTTAAAGCTTAAATTCATAGAATCATAGAATACCACCTTGGAAGGGACCTCAAGGGTCATCTGGTCCAACTGTCACTTAGTTTAAAGCTAAAAATTTTTCAAAGGATTGGCATGAGAACAATGTGTTTCCTGCAGTTTTTCCATGGGCTGATGACATCAAGACTGTTCTGAAACTTAAAATGTCTTTCACTTTGAGGCAAATCTTCATCATTGTAATATTTACTGCAAGAACAGAGGTGGTCCGTGGCTAAAGCTTAAAACCAGCAAGACCAGAGTCTTGCAACAGAATTTCTTGCATGATCTGGGGAAACCCTTTAGTTTGGGTATCCCTGTTTCCTGCTGTTTGAAAACTATTGGTGTGTCCTTGCATTTCTGGGGAGGGGTCTTGGTGTGGCTCAACAGGGCTTTGAAAGTGTTGGCTCAGCTCCTGGAAGCTGCAGAGTCACAGTGACCTCCAGCTGAGCAGGTCAGTGGCTAGTTTCCTCCTGGTTCAGAAGCCATGGTTCCTAAAGCAAGGAGATGCTGTTCAGCAGAACCAGGGTCCATGAAGTCTGAGTGGTTTGGGCTTGGCCAGAGAAGTGCTTTTGTTTTTCTTGAAAATTATTAAGTGCTTCTCAGAAATAGAATAGATTCTGAAATATCAGTTAAGGAGGTTTCTTAAAGCTGCACAGAAAATTGGAGAGGTGAATGAAGTTTCCAATTCCACACATGTTTACTCTTGGGAGAAGAGACTGCTGCAGAAGGGTTTGGGGGTCATGTGGTGTTTCCAGTCGTGCTTTTGGAAATCCCGTATTGAATGTACATTGATTTCACACCCCCGAAGGTGTTGCTCAATCCAGGGATGGGTTCCCGCCCCTGGCCATGTAAAGTTTCCATTTCAGCACCATGTAGGCCCTGAGAGCTGCTGGCAGCTGAAGCTGCAGCAGGAGAATGCAGACTCAGCCCTTCTGGGGTTCTGGCTCAACTTGATTTCCCTTTAGTCAACACCATTCGATTTCAAGTGGCAATATCTGTTGAAAGGGATGTTCAGGCGTCATTGGCAAAGCTCCTGGGGGGTGCTTTTAACTCTCTGCTTTTCCACAGACTTCCTCTGCAATCTTGGTCAGGTCTATTAAGCTCCCAGTGCCACCAGTGCAAGAACAGATGTCAAATCTGCAGTGATTGAACAACACAAGGAAGACTGGGATCATGGGAAGCTTCTCGTAGCATATTGCAGGCTTCTTAGCCATAGCTCTTTGGACAGAGCAGGTAGCAGGCTCTGCACAGTGCCTGGAGAAGACCTCAGTTGGAATGATATTGGTGGGCAATGGATGGTTCAGAGACACCTTGCAGGGTTTGGGGGTTTCATGTGCTACCATTCCCTGGGCTGTGGTGGCCAACAACATTCGTGGTGCTGGCGCAGTGATGCCCGTTTTGAGTAATTTGGAGGATATCTGTATTTCCTTCAGTCCTGTTCCTGTGGCTGTGTGGTTTACAACACCACTGTCCTCTTAGGCAGGTCCCTCATGTTGGGTAGATGCCTTGAGTATTCAGATCAGAAGATGGGCAGAAGGTACATTTTTTAACTGCTGTTTTGAACTTGTGGTGCACTACCCAGATAGCAAGACAGCTCATAGCCCAGGGGATTGTATGTTGAAGTGTAAAGTGCTCCCACCCCCTTCTCCTGTTTTTGCTGCCAAACTGAAATGATGGGGGTTTAAAATGAACTTCTTCTGAACTGGAGCAAAAAGCAGAGGAGACCAGACACAGGGCTCAGGTTTGTGAAAGGCAGGCTCAGGCCCCAGGGCAAGTGAACTATGCTGTGACTGTGCCACCTCACTGGGGGCTGTGGTGGAGCTGTAGGGACAGGGAGCAGTCCCACTTCAAAAGAGACACCTGTGAAGCTAATGCTGCTGTTGTGTTTGATTTGCAGTGGGAAGCCCCATCCCGGTACGACAGAACCTGAACCCCACCACTGAAGAGATTGAACAGTTACATGCGTTGTACCTACAGGAACTACAAAAATTATTTGAAGAACACAAAAGAAATTATGGGATCCCTGAGCATAAATCTCTCATCTTCGAGTAGCAGATTACAATTTGTAATTCCCAATCCCATGGAAAAAAACAGCGTATGGTGAAAGATGTCTTTTTTGCAATCTGTATTTTGCAATCTGTAATTATCCTTGTGTAAGGAATAATTTTAAGAAGGGATTATTAGATGGCTTATTGATTTTTATCTTACAGTCAAGAAGAAAAAAAAAAAATCCTTGGGGTGTGAGCCTTGAAGCCAGTGCTGTTTTGAGTTGTCCTTTTAGGTTCATCCATACCAGAAACACTAGTGAGAGACTCCACACCGAAGTGTGCACCACCAGGTACCTACCCACAGCTTGAGCAGAGGAGATTGCCCAGCGTGAGATCACGAGCAGGAACAGTATAAACCTGAGGAGTCTTTGATTAGAAGTTGAGGGACTTACCAGCATGTATTAAACATGACATTGGGATGTTCTAAATCAGAGAGGAGGTTTAGACTAAACGTGGATATCCGTTTAAGACAAGGAGAAAAAATCTTAGCCAAACTCTTTCCAGTTAAAACACCTCGGTCTTGGAGGTAGAATCATAGAATCATTCTGGTTGGAAGAGACCTTTAAGATCATTGAGTCCAACCATTAACCCAGCACTGCCAGGTCACCACTAACCCATGTCCCTCAGCACCACATCTCCACAGTGTGTGAAGAGAATTGTAGTCTGTTACTGATTTTTTTTTTTTTTTTTTTTACAAGATAAATCCTTGTATTTGTAAATGCTTTCTATCTGCACATGGACTTTGCAGATCTGGTTTTACTGAAGCCTCTGGTTTGTTTTAAACAGTTTTGGTGAATCTTGCACCAGTTAGGTGCTCTGACAGGATACAGGCAGGTTTGTCAGGCAGCCTGGGGCAGCTGTGGCTGGGTCAGTTCAGCACTGAGGTGCTCCAGGAATGGCAGCTCTGGCTCCACAAAGGCACCAGACAATGCTGTGTGCTTCCTAGACTGGAGTCTCCTTAGAAGAAACACAGTTGGGACTTTGGGGAAAAGTTAAAACTCTGGAAAGAAAGATCTTAGCAAGGTGAAAGTGTTTAAAGAGTGGAAATACCTCGACTCCTATGGAGTGGAGATGAATGAACCAAAACCTCCTGAGGAACCAAAGCCCCATAAACACTGGCCAGACAGAGCAGATGCAGAGCTCCAGGTAGTCATTTTTGCTTAGCCAGCTGTGTGACATTTCCTTTGGATTTGTTTTTTTGCTGCCTGCCCTGATGAGGAGAGCTGATCACTCACAAAAGAAGAATTTGGAGCCTGTGTCAGACCGTTCTCTCCTAGATCATCTGCTCTGATGAGACATTTCCTTGCAGTCTGCTCTTTTCCCATTGCCTTAATGATACAGCAGCTCAGGATGGTCATTTGAAAGCATTAGTGTTGCATTGAGGGTAGGAAGTAATGATAATTGTTGTTGATCAGATTGTCCAAAGCTTCTCACAGATACGTGTATACTGATTTTGGGGCATTATTTGGGTCAGAGGGTCCTCTACAGACTTGCCTCCAAATTCCATGAGAAAATTACTCGTGGGCTCTGAAGACCATCCAGAACAGAACAAGCAGGGATTGTGTGGCTCTGGCTGCTGGAATTTTCATTGCTTTGTAACACAGGAAGATGAAGGAAGAAAGGAAGACGAAATCTCTGAGCTACGTGTATATTGTTGCTCAGTAACTGCTGCACACTGCTGCTGATGGTCCTTCCAAACTCCCTGGTATGAACAACGCCATCTTCAGTGGCAGCTCCTGTTGGACAAAGCCAGGGCAAGAGCTGGAAGAGGTGGTGACACCTCCCTCCCCAGCTGCCATGAGAAGAATCAGGTTGTGCTCAAGATTTCTGGTGGGATGTCCACACTCCCTGTGGCCTGATAGGTGGGGTGGTTCTCTTTGTGCCTTTCACCTCTCAAGAAGGTGCTGTACCTCTATACCACTGCCTCCCCCAGGTGCTCCAGGGGACACCATCTGCCTGTTCCCTCGTGGGTGAGCAGGTCTCTGCCAAATTCTGTTCACAGATAAAGTCAATCCTCAAGAGTTTTTACTTCGTGAACTACAAAGTGTGTTTTACACTTCAGCTTTTTATGGTGCCTGTAAAATACGGATGTCAGATGTTTCAATGATAGCTGTGGCAAGGAGGTGGGAGATAATAAAGGTTTGTACCAAAGTGTGCTTGTGTTGGCTGGAATTCAGATGTGCATCATGGCTGTAGGGCTTCATCCCTCAGACCTGGGGAGCCTGGCGGAACTCAGGAGGTCCTCTGGCACTGGCTCTGAGGTCATGACATGATGAAAAATTGGGCTGGGAGAGAGGATGGATGGATGGATGGAGTGAGTCTCCTGACTGTCTTCCTGCTGTCAGTCCCAAAGGGTCTGGGGAAGGACTGATCTGCAGCAGCCCATGACCAGGAGCACAGTGCCAAGGGGGCAGTGGAAGTGGGGTGATTTCCTCTGAGGGATGGGTGAAATGAGCTTTGAATTCAACTCAAGTTTATGAATTCCCAAGCCTGAGAATACTTTGTTTTTTTTGATGTAACAATGCTACCTCACTTCTCAGTAAACTGTAAAAGGCAAAAAAGTATCCAGAGAGGCCTTGGAATGCTTTGTAGAAGTCTTGTTACACCCGGGTGTGTATAAATGGGAGGTGGGTCCTGGTCTGTCAGTGGATGAACATCCCGTCCTGGTTCTGCCGAAATACTAGAAAGAAGCAAGTCACACCTGTAAAGCAAGAACTGTGAGGAAAAAAAAGGAATGGGGAGTGACTGAATCTTCATGCTTCTTCAAGTGCTGCAGCAGCACCAATCCTGGTCATGACTGCTGGTGATAGGTAAGTGATGTTACCTCCACCCCTGAGTTTGGAGCATTTTTATGCTGAGGGTGGTGAGCCCCTGGCCCAGGTTGCCCAGAGATGTGGACGATGCCCCATCCCTGGAACCATTCCAGGTGAGGTTGGCCAGGGCTCTGAGCAACATGCTGCAGTTGCAGATGTCCCTGCTCCCTGCAGGGGGGTTGGAACTGGCTGACCTTGAGAGGTCCCTTCCCACCCAAACCAGTCTGTGAGTCTATAAGTGGCTCAGAAGGGTATCGGGTGGCCTGAAGGATGTGGGTGGATTTTCATCTGGTGTTTCTTGAGGTTGGTATTGATTCCATGTCTGCTGAGCTGCTGAAGCATGACCTGTGTTGCAGACCCCAGCAGTCCTTCATCTCTTCCCAGAGAGGAACAAATCAGCAGACAGAACAGAGCTGTAGATCAGGAAGAGAAGATAAAAAGGAGGAAATTAATTGATTTCATGTAGTCATATGCTGGGGAAATTCCTCCATCTAAAAAAGCAACTAAAAGAAGGTGAGGAGCTGTCCTCTTTATGGTTGTCTTCCACCCAAACTGAGTTTCACAAATAGCAGAAGCTTGGGAAGAGTCTTTTGCAGTGGGAAGGGGAAGAGGCTCCCTCAAAGTGTGCTGGGATCAAGAGATCCTTGTCACCTTTGTGTGCTCAGTTTGGCCAGCATCTAACCTGGGTTCCTCTTCCACAGCAGTGACAGTGACCACCATTAGCCAAACGACACCTTCTGCTCCTGCAATGCACTTCCAGTTAAATTCCCCACTGATGTGAAAGGAGCTCCATTGTTCTTTGAACGGCTATGATGGGATTTAATAAACGGCCCAGGAGTGAGCCTGGCACCTCGGCTGTGCGATTTCTTGGCTAGCAGGAGTCACCAGTGGGCTGATCGTTCCCTTCCCCAGTCACCAGGAGGCATTTGGATCCAGAGTGACTTTGTTGGCTGGAAAACTTGCCCTCTCTCCATTTGTAGAGCAGAGACTGTCCTGTAAAGAGGGGAATTACAGAGTTTTTGTGGGGAAATCACTTAGGATTAATTGTTAGACATAATAACGCGGACTTTAAAATACTTCTATAGTAATACATGTGCTTTGAAATGCACTGAAGTAAAAGCCCGCATTAGAACAGCCCCTCGGTGTTGATTTGTTGCTAACATTCGTGCTGTTTCTCTACGTTTGCTGCACGTGTAGAAAGTAAGCCTGGCTTTTTCCCGCGAGAGCAAGCGTTCTGTGCATGCTTTTTCCCAAGGAGAGCCGCGTTGCCGGGGCCAGTGCAGGTGCAGCCCT
>NW_008619133.1:0-11142 GCF_000691845.1 Merops nubicus | reverse complement strand
ATTGGCTTTCCTCCAGTCCTCAGGCATTTCTGTTTGCCACCATCTAGGAAAAATGATGTTGATTTATTTCCCTTTAAAACAGTTCCCGTTTCATCTTAGTTTTCCACTTTGGAGTACTACCATAAGTAGGTCTGTGAAATACTTCATGAGCAAGGGACACAGTCAGCTATGGGTGCCACATCCAGGGATTTTCGAGCGTCCATGGTGTTGGAGAAGACATTGGAGGGAGTTTGTGTGGAGGAAGCATAAAGGGGATCTTCCAAGTTCATGTTGAGAAAAATAAGAAAGGATCTGTGCTTAGCTTGCCTGGGGAAAGGAAAGGAGGTTGAACATTATGGAATGAGTAGTCCTTCCCACCTTTTTCTCTGTAATCTATTTCTGTCTACTTGTGACCAAATACAGCATTTTATTTTTTTACTTTGTGTTCAAGTCTCAATCCAGTACTAATTTGGGAACCATTAGAAAATAATAGAAGTTTTCAAAGGTGTACTGCTAATTGGATTTCTGGAAGGATAGGGAAGCTGTGCATGGATTACTGCTTCTTGTCTTCAGTGTGTAGCCTGTTGCTTTTGCATCAGTTAAACCACTGCTTAAGACAGTAGTAGAGTAATTAATTGTCCTGTGATGAGAGTTGTTCACTGCCTGGAGAACTAGAACTAGAACAGTCCTAAAGTTACAGTGGAGGTGAATTATTTCCTTTGGTATCAAAAATGAAAGTAAGAACCACTTAAGATACTGAACAAACACAGAAAAATAATGGTATCCTAGATGCATAGACAATGCATCTCACTTTTCCTTTTGAACTTCATAGAGCTGCTCTGCCTGCCCATCCTTTCCTTTTACCCTGCATTGCAGTAGCAGATTTACTGAAGAGGGCCAGATTCTGACTTGTCTTTTTGCCCCAATAACAGCATTGTATGTATCCTGATCTTTAGAGGTATTCTGATCTGTAATCTATGACAGACATTCTCTAGTTTTCCACCCTGTGTTCTTCTTTGGGAGGCACTCCTCTCTTTAGTTACTTGTGGTGAAGAAACTAGCAATTGTAACAACTCCTCCTTTCCTCAGCATGTTTTTTGCTAGCCAGTATAAATGCTGATTGATCAACAGCTGTAGCTTCCTCCTGACATCACTCTCACCACTGGAGTATCTAGTCTCTGATCTACTAAATAATGACTAAGTATTTCTGTTATCTGAACAGCATTTTTTGTAACCACTTTCTTGCCTGTAGCTGACTTGTTCAGGTTGGAATTACTGAGTTTAGGTTTAAAATGCTACGTTAAACAATGGTTCAACTAGAGATCTTTTGGTTTGCTTTTACAGAAGTTTAATAACAGCAAGTATAGAAATGAAACAAACTGGCTAAGTTTTAAAAAAAACCACAACACTTTTTTTTGTTCGCTCTTTAACAAAAAACTATTTTTGACAATGTGCTGAGGTGAGACAGTTGTATTTGAAAGCTAGGCCAAAAGCTCATATAATTTTGAAATCCTAAATATAAAATGATGTAATGACACAAAAATGTCAGTCTCTGTGCATATATTTTGACAGAATATTTTTGGTTTGTTCTTACTCTGCACATGCAATTTAAAACTAAGCTGGATACCTTGTGCTTGGAAAAATGGTCTTGCTAGTATTCCTATCTTGTGCTATATGCCAATTTAAGTGGACATGTAGCATGTAAGTTTCTTTATAATTGTCTGGGTGTGGGATCTTTGAGTTTTTTGTTTCGTTGGTAGTAAAATTTCCATGTGGTCATTGTAAAATTTCCCTTTTTTTATAGTAGTGGAATGGGGTGATGATGTTAAAGCGTTATCAGAAGATGAAGCCATGGTGCTGGTGAACCATCAGGCGACCGGTGATGTCTGCACTCTGATGATGTGCTTTCAGGATAAAGGCACGGTAGGTTACCCCCAGGGAGTGGCATTGCTTCTCTGTGGGGATGTTGCCTGGGGTGTGCTTGCATCTGTGTGTGGTACTGATGGCTGACTTTTGTGTGTTAATTGGCCCGTCTCAAGGCCCTGAACAGGAACCTTTTTGTTTATTTACATTTGGTTTAATGTGACAGACAGTAGCTTGGAGCTGGTTTTAGACCATAAAATTTGCCTTTGGAGGTCGTATATGAGCTGATTCAGTGTGCATCCAGTCTAGGTTTACACAGAGGAAAACAAATCTCCTTGCAGGTGATCATGTACGTGACTTTTTTTCCCCTCACCTCATGCCAGCTTTGCTCAAACCAGCACAGGTCTAGCTTCTTGGTTATGACTTTATTCTAGCAAGGAATTTATCTCAAAGTTAGAAGCAAGCTGTGTATAACATTCTGGTAGGACTTCAGAAACTGAAAGTGACTTCTTTGAGAGTATGTCCAAGCTGAGGTAGCTAGCTAAGGTGAAAATAGCTTGAGCTCTAATTTCACAGACTCTTAAGCATTTCTTGGTATGAAGTGCAACTGATATCAATTTTTTCATGCATTGCTGTTCAGAAGATTCATGTCTAGGGAACGTAGTGCTGGAAAATAGAGTGTGGAAGCTAAACAGGAAATTATGTGTATGTGCAAATGAAGAGGAAGGGGGATTCATCGTGTCTCTCCCGGTGGTGTAACATTATTTGGAAGTTTTCCCAGATCTTATGACAGCAGAGGTGATTAAAAATAAAAATCAATCAAAAAACCTGAAACCAACCAAACTCAAAAAAGGAAGTATGAAAATGCCACTCAAGATTGAGCAGAGACTAATTTCTCTCTCTCTACTGTAAACTAGAGAAGACTGTGTTTCAAAAGTACTTTTAATGGCTTCCTGAACACTTTACCACTTGTACGGCACACTTGGCTCTCAAAGTATTTTGTCAGGGTGAAAGGCTCACTTCCATTTCACACAGAAGGGCATGCAAAGAAAACAGCTTAGCAAAGGCAGCCACTCAGTGGTGATGGTGCAGTGGCAGAACTAGGAAGATGTTCCTCCTGTGGCAGTCCAAAATTTCTTTCACTTGCTTTCACCAAGCAGTGCAGATTGAAATGTGATCTGCAAGCACTTACCTATTAATGCTGCTTTAAAAAAAAAATGATAATTTAAGACATCAGTAGTCTTTGGTTTAAAGTTCTACATTTTTCTGTGTAGTGAGGTAGAATACTGACTCCTTAAAAGGGTTCGTGGTGACAGGACGAGGGGTTATGGCTTTAAGCTAGAAAAGGGTAGGTTTAGGTTAGACGTTAGGAAAAAGTTCTTCAATATGAGGGTGACAGACCACTGGAATAGGTTGCCCAGACAGGTGGTGGAGGCCCCATCCCTGGGGACATTCAAGATCAGGCTGGATGAAGCTCTGAGTAGCTTGATATAGTTGGAGATGTCCCTGCTTGGGGGGGGGCGTTGGACTAGATGACCTTTGGAGAGGTCCCTCCAGCCCAGACATTCTATGATTCTATGAATACTGAAATGTTCTTGCAACTTGACAATATTTCCTAAAGGCTGTGTCAGGAACTGTGGTGGTATTTTATTTCTAGTATTTTTTAAATTCTTTTATATAAACCATAGTGTAGCTTATCTGTTTTAAGCAAATTTAATCTCACTAAGCAGTAAGCTGAAATACATGTGTTAAGATATTCCTTGTCTTTCAGATTCACTTCTGTGAATGACAGAAACATGATCTCTTAGGGAAGTGGAACTTAGCTAAAATTTACAATTTTAATGGAAGGACTGGAATGATATTGTTTGATTAATGCATGTTACCATAAGACAAGACACACAGAGCAAGGTTTCAGCTGAATCAGAAGCAACCTAATTACATATAGTTCACGAAATTGTTCCAAGTTACTTGTGAAAGTAAGTGTTAAACTTAGTAAGTTCGCTGAGGTCTCTTAAACATAAGCAGTAATGTGTTTAACAAAGAAAAGCAGGTTAAAATGCTGCTGTTCTGCTTTCTGACTGGATTTGGATTGATAAATGTGGCTATTCTTTCTGATTTAAAGCAGAAGGCAGTGCCAAGAGAGTGCAGTGGAGACATAAATGTAGAGCTTGCAGCTGTTTTGAATGCAAGTTTCAAGATGCATGTTCCCGGGTTTTGATAATTTAGGGTTGCTAGAAAGATGCAAGTCAGTCTATTCAGGTTGCTTTTTTATGAAGTCTATGTAGACTGCAATGAAAGTGAGCCTGTGAATAGGAGGCACCAATTATTTTTTTTTTAAATTGGTAAAAGCTTTTTCTACAGTTTGAACTTATTTAAACAGGAAAAAGCAAAAAGGACCTAAAATAGCATCCAATTTTTAATTTTTTTTTTTAATCCATACACAGCTATGAATCTGCTCTGAATCTGAAATGCTTCTGAATGTCTTTGCTTAAACTTCATTGAAATTAAGTGGTAAGAGACTCGTCTGATAAACGTCGTTTCATTCCTGAGGACACTAAATGCAAGAGCCACCACCAGTAGTTTGCAGTGTCCTCTGTTCTGCCCTTGGCATCAGAAAGGAACGAATATCTATTAATCTAGTTTGCCTTTTAATAACTGTGTTCTATTCTTTGAAGTACTGCTTTTTTTATATCTTAGAGTATATATATATATATTCATTAATTCATACATAAAAATATTTCCTCTTTGGGCTTCTTTGCCTATAAGCCTAGGCAGTGCTGATTTGTAATCATAAGCTCTGGAGTTTGCCTCTTCTAATTGCAGCAAACTGCCTGTATTTATGTCACAGTTATCTTTGACACAATTGCACCACTCCTCAAAAACACTGAGGAAGCCCAAGGATTCTAGTTAGAAGCCCTGTGTCACCTAAAACATGGTGAGATGGACTTCAAGACTGAAGAGCAATGCTGAATTTCAGGATAAACATCAAACAAATAAAAAGACAGCATCTGAAAAAAAAAAAAAAAAAATTGGTATGGGACTAGAGAAGTGCTAGTATGGCTGGGCAGGAGTTCCTCCAGCATTGCCACAGAACATGTGCAGACCAATGCTGACTCCTCAAAAGACACAAATGTGCTCTTTTCAGGAAAGCAGATAATTAAGCTCGCTTATCTCCTCCAGTAAAATAGATTGTTGGGTTAACTTCTGCTTGATATAATAGAACATAATTATAAAAATGCCAATGTAGTAGATGAACACTGACAGTTATAGAGGTACTGCTGCAGGCTAAATTGTCATCAGTGGATTTTTTTTCTGATGTTTTTATCAAAGGATATGACTCTTCACTAGCCTGTCATCTTTGGGCTGGTGCACAGACAGGAATTCATGAAACTGTAGTACCTTGAAAAGCATTTCTACCTATCAGTGATGCTTTCTTTAACTCTTGTCCTTAAGGCACACCTTTTCTTTCGCCTTTTTCTTCCACCCCTCCCAAAGGCTTTCTAATTTACTGAAATGGAAAGAATGTGAATCTCTGCAGAGAAGAATTTTTGCTTTAAAGTCCTCTCTTACTTAACACAGGCACAGACAGGGATAGCTGTATTAAAACCATTTCACCAGTATTAGTATCAAGTGAGGAGTTATGTCTAGGAGCTAATTTTTCTTTTCTCACTCATAAATACATAGCATGTCTTTGTTCATTTGGATGTGTAGCATCTAGTAAGAAATACCACTGATCAATGGGAAAAGGGAAAGAATGCTAGCATGCCACTGAGAAGAAACGGCTGCTTGTTTCCAAGCAAAAGCCTTTCATATCTTTGAGAGCTGTCCTTCTCTCTCAGATGTGGTTTTCTTTCCCGCTTCCAGTCATGCTAGAGAGTCCAGAAATGGGTGTTTTTGCATCATCCCAAAGAGATGACCAGCTTATCATAGGTCAGGGAGATCCACCTCTGTGTCTAAGGCAATAAAGTACCTTATACATTCTTTGGCAGGTATGTTCTTTTAAGTGTGTAATAACTTCTTTTTGCTGAGCATCTGGCTACAGTTGTTTAAGGATAAGTAGAAGAAACACTGTATCCGACAGTTATCTTTCTCCAAATATATAACCCAGGATACATCTATAGCTTCTGTGATCAAAAGGGAGAATAGGTAATCAGAGCATGCTGAGAGATAATTAGATTTCTTTGGAAGAAAGACTTAGTTATACCTGTAATTTTAGATACTGTCCCGGTTCGGCTGGGACAGGGCTGGTGTCTCCCTGCAGCCGGGCAGGCCGCGGGCCCAGCCGGGGGTTATTCGCTGCCCTGCTGACACCGTGCCCGGAGCAGCGGGGCCGGGCTGGGCCAGGGGCAGGGGCGGGTTCCGTGCGGGGATCAGTTTCCTTTGTACCCTTTGTGACACGCTGTTGTACCGATTGTTACTGCTGTTGTTTACTGTGCCTTCTGGGTTCCTGCAGTAACTTCTCCTTCTCTCAGCCCACGGGGGTTTGTATTTTGCTCCCTTTTCTCCCTCCCGTGGGGGGGTTGAGGGGCTGAGCGAGCGGCCTCGTGGTGCCCGGCTCCTGCCTGGGGCTAAACCACCACAGATACAAATGGCAAATTATGGAGCTACTTTTACAAAACAGAATTCCTGCATGAAATATGATCTGCTTCTTTCTACAAATGTCACATAGACAGTTGAAAATGTGAAAACAGGTAAAAGCCACCATCTTTCCCTCTATCAGACTATTTTGTTAGAAGTGTTTTTGAAGGCATGGATGCGGATTCCAAGTATTTCAGTTACCTATACAAGCATCTGGTGTTTGCAGAGAAGTGTGGAGTACATTTTAGCAGTAGATGTAATCAAATATATAAGCAATAAATTGTATTTTATAGAGTTTATCTTTATTTCTTTAAGACTGCTTTCTTAATGTCTTTCCTATACTTACATATCTTGGAAGATTGCAGGATGCCAAGCAGAAGGTATAAGATTAAAAAAATTATCTTCTGACTACCAGTTACATTTCTTAACATCCTTATACTTTTTTAATAGTGATAAATAGAAGAGTAATATTTGATTGCATTTTCACTGAACTGAAAACCAGTCTGGATGTGGCCTTACAGGGAACAGCAAAAGCAGCAAGCCTCACGTATGATTGAGAGCATGTAAGAGACACTGGATTTTCCAGTTTTGGAGAGCCAATTTCTACCCCACTCAAAACCAGCATGTAGGAGCTATAGAGGGGGTCTTTCCCCCTTGTGAAAGAAGGAACTTTTTCCTTTCTGGTATTTAGCATTTCTTGAGTAATTCTTCTATTTTAAATCTTAAAGGACTGAACAGATCAAGTATCTGCCTGCCTTGTCCTGTAAGAAGTGATGGTCAAAGTGTAGCTAATGGCTCAGGCACTCCTTGCCTTATGCTGGGACAAGGAGCATGACTTAATGCAGTTCTTAGGGTTGTGTATGGCTGCTCTGCCATGAGAGAAAAGGGTAACAGCATGTGGGCTGCACGTAGATCTCAGTGAATGCTGCTGTTCAGAGATGTATGGAGCATGTGGTTGTCAGAAGAACGAGAACAACATGATCTCATCCCCAAAATTGCCAATAAAAAAAAAAAGAAATGTTTTTGTAGTAGGCATAAAACAATTGGTGGTTTCAGATCTGTATTGGTATTGTGTACTTCAACAAACACTGAAAGTGGTTTTAGTTTGCAACTGGCTTAAAACTGTGCTAGTACATCAATAAGAAGCATTACACTACTTGTGTGGAAAGATGGAGTAAAAAAATTACTCTAGCATATGACTAAGAGCATAAAACTGTATACTATTACCAAAAAGGCAATTTAATTTTGCCCTTGAGGTAGAGGTGTAGCACCTGTGCTGCTTTATACTTTGGAGCATAAAGGACTTTATTCCATATATTTCTTTGGTTTATTGCTGTTTCAAGGGTGATAAGAATGTGACTGTTACGTGTGTAATTACCTGCATTTGATACTTACTAAACTTTTTTTTTTCACTTTTCAGGTTGTCCGTCAGATGATGTGGCTGATGGATCATATTTTTAAGTATACAAACTTTGGCATTGTTTCTCTAATCCATGGAGACTTCTTTATAAGACAGGTAAATAGAAACATGTAACAGTGCTTTGATTGAGCCTTACATTTGGAACATTGTGGTGTTATGGGACTCAGTCATTGCCTCCTGCATGGTTTACAGGATGAAATAACTATGCTGTAATGTGTATGTTTGGGTAGAGCTTTTTTTTCCAAACTCATTTTATTGTCTATATAGACACAAATTCTTATATAATCCAGTTATGATGGGAGCCTTTTATGAGAGGTCTATAAGCAAAGTACATGGGCAGTCCTTTGTATCTCTTTGCTTCTGGCTGCCTGTTGTTGATGCTTCTCTTCTTTCCTTAGTGACTTTGTAGCTGTGCAATGAGTTTGGTTAGGTCACTGTTCTGTCAAAATTTCAGATAAGGAAAGGCAAGACCATCCCTTTTGATGTTGGTGTGGTAGCAGATCAGGTTAAGATGGTGATGGACCTGCATAAATAGTAATTAATTGATTCTTGAAAGTTCATTATTATTGGAGTGTCACAAAAGAACATGTGCTGAGCTCAGCATCTCAAATACTAAGGAGGGAAACCCTCAGATATTTCTTAAAATTTGGGTGGTTTTCTTTTTTGCTTGGTAGCAGTTGATCAAGCTGCACACTGAAGGCAGGCATTTAGAAGTGTGATGATAAACAGGCACCTGCTGCCACTTAAGTGAGCTGCGACATCCAGCAGACACGTTTCCTTCCTCTCCTGATTTTTATTTGTCTGGACTTAAAATGTATGTGCAGCCAGAGAGAATTTTCACTTGACAGAGAAAAAGCTAATTTTCTCAGAATGAAATAAAGAAATGCTTAATCACAGCTATACACAGCTAAATTGAGGTTTCTCACTAAGACTAGAGAGGCATGGTTACAAAACCTCAGGGAAAATGAGGTAATAAAATAAAGGTCTCTAGAGATCTATCGCTGTGTACTGTGAGAGTATGGAAAGGAATAGGGTTTGACACTTAGTAAAATCTGCTTAACTTGTTAAAATGCTTGTTAGTTGTAATTTTTGAACATGGTGTTGCAGTTCCATGTACAAAACCAAGCCTTGATGGAGCTGCAAAAACAAAAGGCTTTTCCTCGTTTTTGTGAAGTGGCTGAGATACACGACATCCCAAGTTAAATAATGTTATCGTGATTCGAAACATAATCTGGCTGAAAATAAAATGTTTCTTGGCTGTTAATTAGCCTTTGGGTATTTCAAAAACACCTAAGGTGAGTGAGTAATGATCATTTGTCAAATTACAGGGAGGCCTTAGTAATATTTGGATGAGTAATAGTTGGATGTTCATTTTTTTTACTCCTGTAAAATAATGTAATTTGATCATGGTGCATCCCATTTGTTAATAATGTACATTAGAAGACTGTCTACTGCTAGAAGTTCACTAGTGTTTTCTTCCATTGAAAAGCTAACTGGAAACCAGGACAGTCAGAGACTTGCCATACTGGTGATGCAAAGCATAGGGCATCCTGAAGAATTTGTCAGCAGTCTGCTGCTACCCGTGTTCTTTCCTCTAAAGGAAAGAGGGCTGATCCCATTCCTGGTGATGGTGATCAACTAGTCATGGTCTTCAATAATTAGTTGTATTAAGGAGATGCTTCTATATGACTTACTTTCTCTTCTGTCTGGACAGTATGTTGTTAGTGGCATCTTCAGGACTCTGCAGTGTTCCACTAGTCACAGTTGCTCTTTATCACTGCTCTCTTCCCATTAGTTCAGTAGATTTTTCTGTGTCACAGCAGGATCTTAAACCTCATGGTATTTGCTAAAGAGCAATTTATCCATCAGTTGTATTTATTAGTATTGTTGTTTGGGTTTTGGAAACTTGTAATATCTAACACCTGAAAAGTTTATAGGTCACTACTGTTTTTTTTTTTAACTAGTGCTGTTCTGGACTCTTGTGGTCTGCTAGGGAAAGGCTGTTTTAACTGAGGAGCTTTTGTATTGCTCTTCAATTGCATTAATACAAGCAGGCAGAGTTTTTTCCTTCTCTTTCATGTTGTAAGTTGGAAGCAGTTGCATTGGTGAGATTTTAAAATCTAGGAGAAACACTTTCACAAAACTTACCTTCAATAAAATATTTTTTTTTGCTGCTTTGTACTCAACCCTACTCTATCCATCTTGCCTGCCAAAAGATATAATGATTTTTAAAAAAACAAACAACACCAAAGAATGGGAGGTTTGTGGCATTTTTTTTTTTCCTACATTTTAGAGAATTAAAATTGTCTCTGTTGAGGGAATTTTGGACTTCTGTGTCTTTCAAGTGATTTGGCAAAGTCACTTTGGAGCATTCAGAAATGATAATTGATGTAAATTAATTACTGTGAAAATTTGGGTAGCTTGCTCTTGCTGTGTGTGGAATTGGGAAGAGAAAAGATTATTGTTGAAGATATTGAAGATACTTCTGCAGTAATTATTATAGATTCATAGAATGTCTGGGCTGGAAGATGACCTCCAAAGGTCATCTAGTCCAACTCCCCCCGCCATAAGCAGGGACATCTCCAACTAGATCAAGCTACTCAGAGCTTCATCCAACCTGATCTTGAATGTCTCCAGGGATGGGGCCTCCACCACCTGTCTGGGTAACCTATTCCAGTGGTCTGTCACCCTCATATTGAAGAACTTTTTCCTAATGTCTAACCTAAATCTACCCGTTTCTAGCTTAAAGCCATAACCCCTCGTCCTGTCACTACGAACCCTTGTGAACAGTCCATCCCGTGCTTTCTTGTAGGCCCCTCTCAGGTACTGGAAGGTTGTTATAAGGTCACCCCAGAGCCTCCTCTTCTCCAGGCTGAACAGCCCCAACTCCCTCAGCCTGTCCTCACAGCAGAGCTGCTCCAGCCCTCGCAGCATTTTTGTGGCTCTCTGCTAGACACATTCCAACAGGAACATTATTATTAATAATTAGTAATTAGGGACAAATGTTACTGTATTTAAGTGAAGAAGCTGTGCTAATACATCAAAGAGGACAAGTGAAGGAAGGCTGGTGTTTTGGTGTGGTGGTGTGTGGGTTGTGTTGTTTGTTTTGTGTTGTGTGTGTGTGTTTGGTTTTTTTTTCTCCTACCCTTGGTCCTTAAGGTTTAATTATCACCTGACTATATCCTACATATAGCTAATTATCAATCTAGAAGCTGGTGTCATTACAGCATCTTGATGGCTAGGGTGTCTCTTTTTTGTGTTATTTTAGGCTTTCTTTAAGTTCACACATTGTGGTGGTTTAG
>NW_008619132.1:0-3342 GCF_000691845.1 Merops nubicus | reverse complement strand
CTGTGCTGGGGAAGGGGAGCTTCTTGTTAGCTGGGTTTCCCCCACAGCTCCTGAGCACTTAGCTAGATGGGTTTGCTTTTTGTTCTGATTAAAAGCGAATGCCACAAACAAAAGAGGCCACCATGTGAAACCTGAAGCAACCGGCATTTCAAATACAGGACCAGCTGTATTGTCATAAAGGCATTTTTCAGGGTTTTTTCTGGTGCTCGTTAAGCACGTTCCCTCTCTAAGAATACCCAGCCTGGCTTTTGGCCCATAACAATAGGGAATTGCCATTTAGAGTTCTCAGAGGAGCAGGACCCCGAGGTGTGGCCGTGCTGCTGGTGCCCCGCAGCAGGGAGAGCAGCAGGCAGGAGGTGTCCCGGGGAGCCGGGCACCTTCCCCTCCTGGGAGCACAGCAGTGCTTTGCATGGGGGTCCCCTCCACAGGGCTCTGCACAACGAGGATCCTCCCACATATCCCAGGCACTGCACTGACTGTGTCCAAGGCTGTGGTGTTTCCTCCCGTGCCCCCCAGCTTCCCCTGCACCCTGGCTGCTGGACACGCCACCTTTCCCTCTGGCTGGGCTGGATTCCCTACGTGCAGCTCCCTTTCCTGCATGTATCTTTTGCTAGAGAAATGGGATTTTCCTTTTTTCTTTTTTTTTTTTTTAATATGTGTTCTTTGGAGCTGCCATGGGGTTACCTATAGGAAGTGATTTTTTTTCTGTGTGTTTGTATATATTTGGAATTCTAAGAGATTATTCACCTGGTTATGGAGTGTCTGTAGTGCTTCACCCCGTGCTGTTCCTGGTGCCTGGCAGTTGTCCCCTGGTGGCAGGAGTTGGGGGAGCTCCAGCCCGTCCCTCGCCCTGTGTTGGTTTGAGCATCTCCCTGAGCTTGCAGACCTGAGCTGGAGGTTATTTGTGGTGTGGGAATTGTTACACTCTGCACTTGACCATTCTGCTGACTTCTCTCCAGCAGCAGCTTCTCTTCACCCAGGTTCATTTTGAGCAGCTCCTTCAGATCCGTGCAGTGTGTTGGAAGCAAGAGTGATGTTCAGTCTAAGGTTAAGAACTGCTCATGAAAACCCACAGGATGCCCCAGTTTCTAGTTAGCTGCCTGTTGGTTTAATTAAACTTGAAACAAAACCTGCCTTTTCAATAAAAGCTGCTGTTGTACAAACTACTTTTTCGGAAACATTATTTTTCTCTCTGGACTTGTCTTTAATTGCAGTTCTCAGTATCAAAATATAAATGTAATTCTATGAAGAGAAGTGGTCAGAAAACTTCTCTCTATGTTGTGATTCCTTATTCTGCCATCTGGGCACACGTTATTTCTCTTCTGGAAGTGGTTTTGCAGTCAGTCCTTGGAGCTGTGTTGCAGTTTGTGCTACGCTGGAGTCACTGCTAAGATTTTAAATCCAATGAGAATAAGTGTTATTAATTGACTTTAGTACATTGTTTTCTCCCTTAATTCTCACAGAGATTTATAAATCCTTTGTTGAGATTCAAACCTTGTATTCAATAATGAGATCATTTCATATCTGACCAGCCTGGGAAGTGATTTGTTCCAGGATACAGATTGAAAAAAAATGTCACTTTTGCTGCTGGCTGGTACCCAAAGGTGGTTGCCCTGGTGAGAGCTCAGTGGGCACTGCCCTGGAGGCTCCTGGGTGGGGGGAGATCTCCCCCTGGCTTGGGAGAAGCCTCCAAAGGTTGACCAAAAGGGCCATAAATGTAATGAAGCTGCTGAAGTGAAACCTTTGTGGCTCATGTTTGAAAGATGTCTCACCGAATAGCATATGAAATATTTGTCGAGCAATTAAGGTATTGACCCCTTGGAAGATATTCCATGTCCTGGGGGGAGCAGGAGGAATGTTTGTCCCTCAGCCCCCACTGCTGTGCTGAGAGCTAAACTGCAGCTCCACCTCTTCTTTGCTTTACATAGAAAAAAAGGGTTTTGAGGAGAAAATATCACTCATGTAAAATCTCTTTTGTTGGAATGAAGACGAGGAACTTTTCCAAGGAAATACCTACAGGTATAAATACCACGGCACCTCTCTGTGATGTAATCTCTAATGGGTATTTCAGCTGAATGCTTTATTTCCTGAGGTGCTTTATTAGGCAATTACACCTTTTTTTTTTTTTTAGCAAATCTAACTTCCCCTTATGTTTAAAAGTCAGTCTCGATGCTTTCTTGGCTGAACATTAGCACCTTCCCCTCTTAACTGCTAGAGCAGCATATGTATAAAGTCTATTTAATAGTTCAAAGTGGAGAATTTTTACCTTCCAGCTTTCATATAGAAAATACAATTGAATTATACATAGTCCATTCTTTAGGTAAAGTTTGATGTTGAGGCTCTGGGCAGCCTGATCTAGTGGGAGGTGTCCCTGCTCATGGCAGAGGGGTTGGAACTGGGGGATCCTTGTGGTCCCTTCCAACCCTGACAGATTCTGATCTGTTTTAGCAGAGGACTTTAGAGCCCTATTGGCTCAATGGTTGGACTTGATGATCTTAAAGGTCTCTTCCAACCTAAAGGATTCTATGATTCTATGATGTTGCAAGATTTCAGGTTTTAGCATTTCTGAGGCCACTTGTGCAGTTTTGGATCAGCAATAACAGTAGTTCAGCCCCAGTGGCTTTTAATCTGGGGAAACCAGAACCCACTTGTGCTGCAATCCTCACATGGTGTGGTTCAGCTTGGAGAAAACCTTTAACCATGTCTGCTCACCTCCAGAACCTCAGCTGTTCAGCCGGGTCTCCAGAAGATAAACCTTTTGAAATAGCCACATGAATCCCCTGGCTGTTGTGAGGAGGAGCAGGAGCTGCAGGGCACGGGATGGACTGGACACTGATTAGCCAAGTGAGGAAAAACCTCTTTGGTGTGAGGGTGGCTGAGCCTGGAGCAGCTGCCCAGAGAGGCTGGGGAGCCTCCTCTGGAGAGATCCCAAACCCACCTGGGTGCCCTTCTGTGGGTGACCTGCTGGAGCAGGGGGTTGGATGAGACGATCCCCAGAGGTCCCTTCCAGCCCCACCCTGCTGGGGCTCTGTGAAGTGACAGGCACAGATCACAGCATTTCTCTGAAGACAGGCCCAGATCTGTTTGAAGCCATGGCTCAGTGTTACACCACGTTCTCGCTGTTCCCTGAGCTACCTCAGCACAGGGCCGCAGAGGAAGCCGACACGTGTTTTTGTTTAATCTTTATTGATTTTTTTTTCTCTTACAAGTATAGAATCTCATTTGAATCCGATAGCTATCTCAGCATCCAGCAATCTGCGTGCTCCTCCTTCAGAGAGGCCCCAGAGGACACGAGCGTCTCGCGAGGGACGGGCCGGCTCGGCCTTCCCGGGGCCCGGTCGG
>NW_008619131.1:3521-3737 GCF_000691845.1 Merops nubicus | reverse complement strand
CAGCTGGGATCCAGGGACTGCAGAGGGGTAGACAGACAGCGGCTGGGGGAGGAGCTCAGCCAGCCACGGGGCTCCAGACAGCAATGGAGGCAGCAGCTCCAGAGCCAGGAAGCTCCAAGAGCAAGATCCTGACTCTGCTGGGACAGCCCCCCGACACCCAACGCCTCCGGAAACCCGACACTCTCCCACAGGCCCCAACAACAAACACCTCCCCAA
>NW_008619131.1:0-3133 GCF_000691845.1 Merops nubicus | reverse complement strand
AGCCAGCAATGGAGGCAGCAGCACCTGAGCCAGGAAGCTCCAAGGGCGAGATCCTGACCCTGCTGTGACAGCCCCCCAACACCTGACACCTCTGAAAACCTGACACTGTCCCACAGGCCCCAACAACAAACACCTCCCAACGCCTGACAAATAGTTCATTCCAATGTGGAACCACACCCCCAGGGCCTGAGTGACCCTCCCCCAAGGCGGGTTAGGGGAGGACAATAAGCAGGAAGAGAAAACAGAAAGCGCCTGAGTTGAGAAGGGGACAGTTTAATAAATTGACGCAGAAAGAGGACATGACAAGAGTGACAATAATGCCCATGAAATAAGAGATCGAGCAAGGGACACTAAATCCCTTCCCCAAGGCCCAGCAGCACTCCACCCCCAGCTACATTGCCCCCAAACCCAAATGCCACTCCAGCCCTCCTCTGGCTGCTTTGGTTCTTTCCTCTGGCTGGGGCCCTGGCCAGTTGCAGCCTCTTGTGAAAATTAACCCGACCCTGGCTGTACCCAGGGCACTCAGGGCTGTGGTTTCATCCCAGCCAGCAGCTAAGCACCCAGCTTCACCTGCTGGGAGAGATGAGGCCAAACTGGGAGTGCTGCCGGGGCAGGAACCCCCTGTGATATCCTCCACTTCCAGATACCCCTATCTCCATGGGGCTGGGAACACTTTGCTGAGACACAGCCCAAAAGCAGCAAAATCCCCAGTGTGGGGCTGAAATTCAGTCCAAGGTGATGTCCTTCACCTGTTACCCACCCATGGTTCAATCTTAGACAATGAGTAGCCCGTCTAAGCCCCTAAGAGCCCCTCAAGACTCAATGAGAACTCCGCAAGACCATCTCAAGACCCCTCCAGACATTTCAGACCACCTAAGAAGCCTGCTGAGACCTCCCCTGAACTAAGCACGTGGTTCTGGACCTGAGCCCAGGGATGAAATGCCCCAAACATCTGGCCAGTTTAGGAAGAAATGTCAAAACAAAAAAGAAAAATACAATGTTGTATTCAATTTGGGGTTTTCTCCTTAGAAGGATGGAACAGACCTGGAGTCTTTTACCCTGGGAAATCCAAAGTGTTGGGGAAAAAACAGCTGTATCCTGGCAAAGCTCAGTCCAGCTTTGGTGGTGGCACCGGCTGTACCGAATCTTCACCGTAATTATTCTCAGTATCACTAATAGATTTGGGGGGCAGGGGGCATTTGCTGCTGCCAGAGCCCTCATCCTCTTGAAGCAGAGAAACCCCAGCTGTACAGGCACAGCTAAGCAACAGAGTGTGTCCTGGGAGATTAGAGAACAGAAACTCTCTGTCTGGCAAAAGTTTGAAGCAGGAACTTAATTGCTTATTAAGCTCCACAGCCGTGTACCAACCGGCAAGGACCAGACAACTCAGCCCCTTGTGCCAAGGGTGAAAAGTCCTCCATGAGGAAGACATATGGCCTTCCTCCTCAGAGACCCCTGAGATGACCACCGGATGGCAATGAGCAAGCGCAAACAGGAGGGGACTTATGACAATGAACTGATTGGAATATCTCCACCTTCTCTCGGAATCCTAATGAATACGCAAGAGTGGTTCTATGAATATGTATGATTTTACCCCATATAATCCCAGCTCCCTGTCCCTTCGGGGTGCAAGTCTGGAGGAGAGATCGTCCTTGCACCCTGTGCCGTAATAAACAGACCTGCTTTAAAACCCTAGAGAGTTTGTTTCCACACGTCGGGAAGGGGGCGGTTGCCGTCCTGGGCCGCTTCCCCACCCCTCCAGGTACAAGGGGACACAGAGGGGGCAGGAGGAGGCCGTCGGGAAGTGGCATCTTTGGGTGCCCCACCTGCCAGTTTTCGAAGGGGGTGGAATCACGTTTTGGGGGAATGAATGGAATGGGGGGTCTCCTACATTTGAGTGCCCCTACCCGCCCCTCCACCCCTCCACCCTCAGCCTCATGGCCATCTATAGCCGCTGCCCCCAGCTCCGGCACCTTGAGGAGCTGCTCAGCAAACTCCTGAGGGTCCCATGCATCCATGGGTTGGAGTGATTGGTGGGCACTGGGAGGGAACTGGGAGAGGATTTGAGGGACTAGGAGGTACTGGTGGACACTGGGATGAAATGGGAAGAGGCAGAGAGATACTGGGATGTACTGGGAGGGGACCAGGGGGACTGGGAGAAACTGGGGGGCATTAGGAGGGGATTTGGGAAGACTGGGAGGTACTGTTGGACACCGGGAAGGGATCTGAGGTTAACAGGGAGGAAGTGGTGAGCACAGAGAGCTCCAGTCCCTGCACATGCACCGGGGAGAGATTTTTTTCCACAGGCTGATGCCACGCAGGGCGGCAGTGCCAGAAGACCCCACACACAAGATGGCACAACCACAATGCCAGGGGATGCCACACACAAGATGGCGGCACAGGCGCATCAGGGAGACTTGGGGCAGGGCTTTTTTTGCCCGGTGGTTCCCGCCTTAAGAACAAACTTAATATTCTGCTGCAGGCCACCAGAATTAGCAGAGATCAGAACCTGTGTGACTGCTCATCAGCAGATGCTCCAGAGAACGAATGGATAATGTTCCACAAACCATTCCTGGAAAAGGAACCTCACAAACTGTTCAACCTTGGTTTAGCATTTGTACACAGGACCCAAGTGACAGTGGCAGAGAAAACTGGAAGGAGGAAAGCAAGCTGCCATCTTTAACAGAGGAAGAAGTTCAAAAATCCCAACACCTCCATGCAAAAGTACCAGAGCTGGCAAAGGCCAGTGCACACCTGCTCTGATGTGAGCAATGAAATGTTCTAGAGAGACCTGTGGGAAAGAGGGGACAACCATGGGACTCGTAGTGATTATTTCTCCTGACATATCACCCGCCAATCCCCTGGACCACCTGGGACTTTGTAGTCACAAAAGCCACCTTGATTTAACTCTGAAAGAAACATCCTTATGTTCAACAGATGGGATCACAGTTACAAACTGGGCTAAGCTGCAGGGGTCACACTTCCAGGTGGCCCTGTTGGAAACCCTTTGGGATACCCAGCTGAGGTCTGCCCCAACAATCTCAGGGGTATGGTTACCCCCCTCAACTGAATGGCATCACCCCCTTTGAATAGTACCTATAACAGAGGAAACAAAGTTAGACAAGAATTTAGA
>NW_008619130.1:13139-17874 GCF_000691845.1 Merops nubicus | reverse complement strand
CCTCCTGAGGGGTCCAACACCTTCCCTGTATTCCTGATGTTCAGCTCACTTATAAACCAGGAAATCTTTGTAAGCTGTAGATCTGGCAAGGTGGATTTGGCATTGCTGAATCAACCTGCAGTACTTCCATGTAATATTTGCCATCTATCTTCCATCATCTAAATAAGAAGCTGAATCTGGCCAGTACCCATTTTTTCTGTCTCCTACCAGTGGGAAAATAAACAATTAGTAATCTTCTTCTACATAATCATTGTAGTTCTTAACCTTTGCTTTTCTACATACACTCAAAAGTAGTTTCCTAAACCTGTCCACTTTTTGTTGTCCTTGGTGTTCTGCTTGGTACTATCTCCAGCTAAGCTATAGCTTTTTTAAAATATGGTAACCAGCTGGCAACATTACTTTGAAAAGCGTGGTACAATGACTTCCTGTTTCTTATGTAAAATATTCATGCTAACAGCTTCTAGAATGAGATTTATCCTTCTGTTGTTGTTCCTGCAAGTAGTTGACCTATTTTGTTTGTAATACACTTCTTTTATATTAGTGCTTTATGAGTCATACCTCATTTTGTATGTGTGAATTTGCTTTTTCTTTCCTAAGAGGAAAGTTTGTACTTATCCATATTTAATTTCGTCTTCTTTTGGGGAATGTTAGGGAGATCTATAGAAAAGGTCAGGATTTGATGGGGCATTGAGGTCCATTGCTTCATTGTCTAATTTAGTGTGGGGCACTTTTGTGCAATGGAATAGAACATTTGAAAAAAAAAAAATTATCCATGCCACACCTGTATTGTTTCAAACATTGTATTTCTAACACTGGAGTGTATTTCAACAGTGAAAAAAAACCAAACAAACAAACAAACAACTTTACTACATTCTTAAAACCTGGTGTGATTACTGACTAAAAAGAAAAAAAATATATAGTTCCTGAAAGCTACTTAAGAAAGATGCACTTACTGAGAGAGTCATGGGCTCAGTTTCCACTGCATGAAGGGTGCCTACATGGCTGCAATGACCTCTTGAACTTTATTAGTTAAGTGTGCTGGAATTTTTCCCTTCTTGTTTATTTTGTTTGTTTGTTTGTTTACAGCCATCCGTGCCTTCAGTGGCTACTGTATTGTGCTTAAGTAAGTCTCATGGTAAGTCCAAGTATTTTAATTTCCTCACTCTTGACTTCAGGGTCTTTTTGAATAGTTTCATCACTTTTTGAAATGCCATTTTGCCAAAATTTATTTTCACATACAAGGTTGTAATGTGATTCTTCCCTAACTGTGTTGCACTTTCTTATATTCCTGTTTCAAATACCTGGGGACTAGAGAGATGATACAAATTCATGGTCTCTGTCTTACATGTGGCTAAGTCAAGAATTGTGCTGCCTCTTTTATACTACAGAAATAGCTTAGAAGAGGTGATTTAAATCTACATGATTTAAAAATACTTAAACCTAGTCTCAGGTTTATTTATCATCTGGCTATTGGTGTCATCTATTCATATAGAATCATAGAATGCTTTAGGTTGGAGGGGATCTTAAAGCTTAACTAGTTCAAATCCTCCTGTTATGGGCAAGGACACTTCCCACTAGACCAGGCTGCACAAGGCCACATCTAGTCTGGTCTTGAACACCTCCAGTATCTTGAACACCTCCACTGATGAGGCAACACTTCCCTGAGCAACCTGTTTTTCTCTATGAGAGTGGTGACACACTCATCTGCTAAACTACATTAATCCCTTTCTGTATTATGTGTTCAACATCTTTATTTCTAGTGAGCAGGTAAAAGTACTCTGATACATTTAAAAGGGAGGAACTTTAGCTTTGCTTTATTATTCAACACCATTTGAGTCACTGTGAGAGCTATTATGGCTCAAAAGCACTTGGATGTAACTGATTTGCATCTGTTCAGGTTCTCCATGCTACACCAATATAAAATAATGTTGTTTGTTGTTTTGTTTTGTTGTTTTTTTTCAGACAGTCATAAATCTACAGTTGTGCTTGTCTTTGTTATGATTATCAGTAATTATTAAATTTTGAGTAGCAGTAGCTACCAAAAGCAGCAGTTGAGACTGATGATCTCCTGCACATGTATAAGAAATACAAAAATTTAGCTACCATTAAAACAACAACAAAAAGAAACCCCCAAAAAACTAAAACCAAAACCAAACCAAACCAAACCAACCAACCAAACAAAAACAAAAACAAACAAACAAAAAAAAACCAACAAAAACAAACAAACAAACAAACAAACAAACAAAAACTCCAAGCCCACAAGTTGAGGTAATCAGCAAAAAACAGCATTAAAAAATAAAGAAATCACAGATAGACTTTCAATATAGCTATAACAGGTACAATAGAATTAAGGGTTGGCTTAGAGGAATGTGAGTTATTTATTCAGAGAACGTGTCCTTATAAACAGAAGTGTGAAAGGCAGTGCAGAAGCTACTTTCAGGAGTCAAACAGAATCCTACAGTCAGAGATATAGTGGGAATGAGTGACACTAGGACTCGGTCAAAATGCACAGGTGAAAAGGGAAGGACAGAATTTCAGGGAGGTGGTTACATCTGTGGTGCATGGCAAAAGACTGTCTCTCCATCTAACTCTGTGCACTTATAGCTGTGATTGCAGTAAAAAAAATGCAGTGAGGAAGAGGCGAGAGAGGACTAGTCACAGGGGTGAGGATGTAAAGAGTTCATAATGAGTGTAAAGCTATAGAAAATGAGGTAAACATAAATATATAACATCAAAACATCCTTGCAGACCACAAAAACATACACGGTACCCACTGGTGGATCTTACCTTGCCTGGAAAGATGTGGCACACTATCTTGCAATAAAACTATTGATCCTTTTTTAAGTTTTCATATATGACTGTTAAAGACTGGACCAGACTATTACTGCATTCAAACCACACTGAGTTTGGAGAAACTGAGTTCAGATGCTACTTGAAAGCAGTGGAAAGAAAGAAAAACCTGTGCTCTGTATTACAAATCTTCAGAGTCTTAAGTGTTAAATTTCACTTAATCTATTACAATTTATTCTTTTCTTATAGCTGTCTTTGGTCACCACTTGCTCTGTGTGGAGAAGTGTAACAAGGTGGGAATCAAGGTAAAATACATTATTATTTAAGACTTTTCTTATTGTGCTGTTAAAAAACCACAATTCTATGCAGAACAAGCTTAAGAGCAGAAGATACCTAAGAAGCTGTCAAATAGCACTGTTAACTGTAATAATTTATCCTGTAATTTAATGTAGCCCTGACCCCTGTCATAAGTTAATACACCATGAAGAACAGTGTGCAAAAAAACATGCTTATTAATGAATTGGAGAAATAATGTGACATTGTTTTTTGCCATTTCCCATGAAATATCTTAATATTGGAGTTAGCAGAGCCTAGACACTTTTGCCTATGTAATTATGTCTGTCCATATCTTACTAACTTGTGCTGTGATTAAGAGGTTTGTAATTTTAATTATGCTATCTGAAGCCAATTGTTTGATACAAGCCAAAAAATAACAGTATGTAAGAGCTCTACATCATACATTTATTTTGTTTATTTTTACCAATGGAGTGTCTTCGTTTGAAAATCTTTATAAATGCTAGCTGCAGGCGTGTGTGCATACTGCTAGGTCTGTATAAAATACACAATTCCTTAGAGATCACATAATGGTCCAGTTATTCCTTTTCTAATGATCATCTCTTCTGGTTGCACCATGACACAAGGCCTTAAGTACACTGGAGCTGTTGTTCTGGAGTTTCTCTGTACAGAGGCAGGGTGTGTGTGTGAGGCTGAATGTCCAAGTGGAAAGGCTGGCTGTTAGTGCTGTGACTGTGTTCCAGATGTTATCATATCCTGCCTATAATCTTCTGTGCCAGTCTTGCAGCTCATGTACTGTCATTACTGCTTTGGCCCACGAGATGTGCTAGGCTGTAGTCACTAAGGGAAACTAGATTTTTTTTTTCCCTGAAAAGCTTTCATTTAAGGAGGTTTTGTTTTCTTTTATTTTGTTGTTTCAAAAACATGGCAGCAATTTCCATTACCTAAGAGGAGAGTGTTCCTGAATCTTAGTGAGGCTTTCTAAAAATAACTTTCTGTAGTCTTATACTATGGAACTAATTCTGGAGACACATGAAAGTCACAGATTAAACTCTGGAATATGCAATAATCTTCCTTCTACACATTATCTGGCTGAATGTTAGCATCAGTACTATGTCACTCTACTTAGAACTTCCTGATGCAGAAGAACCATAGCAAGGCTGAGGATAAGCTCCTTTTGTAGCTAGGCTGGAGCCATACTCTTTGAGCTTCCTTGACACTCTAAAATGTATATTAAACTGAGAAGCTTCAGTCAAGAGGAACTCGAGCTAAGACTAGTGACAGCTGTGGAAGTGGTACAACTTTAAGATAGTGAGAGTCTCCAGAAAATGAAGACCCACCTAGAGGATTACCTGCATAGGGGTTCCGACTGCCGTAGCTATGGTGTTATCAAGGCATGATTTAGCTCCTCTAAAAACAAAAATAGATCAAATATTTCTAGACTGGAAATATAATAACACTGCTGAATTGTCACATGGTAAGAAGGAGACAATTTTTCTTAAAGGTGCTTTGGTTTTTTAAAAAATTGAGACCTTGAATTTTGTCTTTTAAGTGCATAGTTAAAAAACTAGGCTTCAATTCAACAGAGTTTTTCTGTATGATACATAGCTTCAGTTTTTAAATAAAATGTTTACACAGTGGAGTCAATGGC
>NW_008619130.1:0-13108 GCF_000691845.1 Merops nubicus | reverse complement strand
TCCTGGACAAGCTTAATAATTTTTTTATTTTTTTATTTATTTTTCTCTAGAAATGGACTGCCTTAAGTGGTTTAGTCTTTTCAGTCAATGGAAACTAACAGGTTCTCATTGATGTTGAGTATCTGGCCACTTAACAATGGATTTGATGGGTTAAACTCAGTCCAGTTTCAAAAAGCTTTCCTTTGTTTACTTGAACGTTTGATAGGATCGTTTTGGGGTTTTCTTTGGGACACCTATTTTCCTAGTAAATTTCCAGCAGAAGTTTGATTCCTCTGTGGGTTTCTAACTTGCCTTGTATGCAATAGTTATTAGCAATGAAAGGGTTAAGTGCCTTGTTGTTTTTCATCTTGCACCGTATACAGGGACTTGACATTTTCACACTAATTAAAAAGACTGCCTCAGTCCCTATGTACATGTAACTCATATTTAATTCAATGGAAATGTTGAGTGTACATTGATGGAAGAGTTGGGTCCATACTTTAGCTGTTTTGACAATCAGGAAACATCTTATCCAGTAGTATACTTCATTTACTCACAGACTGGATGTTGAAATATTCAAGCCCTTGAAATATTTCATCTAAATTAAGTATACATATCAACTGGGGAAGTCTTACAGAACTTCCTTAAGGAAAACTTCCTATATGTTGGGGCTTGAACGTGTGTATGAGCACCACATCCAGTACACTAGTGGTATTGGAGAAGTTTTTGTTGCTGCCACGCAGTATGGATCATACTCAACTGTCCAAGGTGTAGGAATTCATGGTACATAATTTATCAAGGATTTTTTTTTTCCTATTTTTGTATATCTTTACTAGAATCCCATGTGGATTGCAGCCTTTTCCTTTTAGTTACATAGGATATGAAGATTTCTGGTGTCTCTGAGGTACTTTTTTGTTGGTTTGCAACACGAAAACCAGATGGTCTGGCTACATCTAGACAAAAGTGTGGGTTCACAATATAGTAATCATAATCTGAGGGTGTTGGTCTCTCAGTAGCCTAAATCAAAGATTTGTTAGGAGTATGTCTTATTTCTTCCAGATCATGAATGGAGTTTCCCTTTCCTTCAAAATCAAGCCATAGGGAGAGGCTTTGTATCCCAAAATATTTTGATACATTGCTGAGATGCAGCAGTTCTCCACTGTCTAATAGTTCAGATATAGCCAATGTATAATGGAGTTGCATTTTTATCCTCTGTGAGGCTGGACCATACCCATGTACCTTTGTTAGAGTCCACATTCTTACCTCTGCAAATACTCTATTCTCCAGAGGAAATGCATAATGCATCTTGAGGGGCAGGGTGGGAACAGCTTATTAGGTAACTTTTGTTTGGCAGAGTAATGCTTCAATTCAAGCTGATTTTCAAGGTCTATTAGTGCCATTTTTGCCCTGATCAATGAAAGAAAATAAAAACTATAGAGAAACAAAAGAACCCTCTGCTGATTTCCATTTAAATATAAAAAGATTTAGCAGCTAAATAATCACAGGGTGTTACCTCTATTCCATCTTGAGACTGCTGCGAGCACTCATAAATGTATACAGTTTCTTCCTTAAAATCCCTGGAAATGTTGAACTATGTGTCTCAATATAGTTTCTTATATTTTAGTGAAAAGGCAGCTGTAGATGTCACCATGACTATGGACTTTTATAGTGCTGTAAAAATTCAGTGTCATCATAAATTCATGCTGCTGAAAATGTCGACATTTATGGCAACTTCTACAAGGACATATTTTAAAATGATATTAAAACTTTATGCAGCAACTTTTATTTAGTCAAAAAAGTAAGATTATAAAGCAAAACATTTACTCTCATTTTAGAACAAAGAGGTGTGACAAATAGTTTATTAAAATGGGAGAAAATGAAACTGTTTTGTAAAGCAGATCAATCAGGTCCCCAAAACACAAGACATTTAAATCCTGTTTATGTGAAACCAGTAGCTGAAGCAAATAATTAATATTCACATCTATTGTCCTTTACATAGATTGTTTATCACTTGGTCAAGTATCAGTGACACAGATACATTGCAACATTGCTTTGAGGGCTCATCAGCTCTTTAGGGGATTTACACTGAAAAATTCTTATTTCTATGGGGCTTTTAGGACCTGTAAAGTAAGTGAGCTTAATGAATGCTCTTAAGGCTAAGAAATAATAGAAATATTGGTTCTTGTATCTACTAAAATTTGAGCTGCAGTGCAGCAGTCCTTTAGGAATCTCATGGACCCTAAAATAGTATAACCCTGTGCATGAAAACTTCTAAGACAGGGGTGGTTGCTTGTGAATCGCCTGATCCAGATCTCTTACACTCAGTTAAAACACTGATTTCAGACAGATGTGAAGTAAGCACAGCGTGTATTTCACAGAAACTAGGCAAAAGGCAATATGACAGGAGCGGAGGAAGGTAAAATACCACTTGTTTTTTTCTCCTTGAAGATATTCAGGAAGTATCAGCTTACTTCTCCTGAGTTTCCATCAAGTTTCACTGAAGCTGCTTCAGTGACTGATGTACCTCAGAGAACAAAATATATTGAGTATTCCCTCAAAAAAGTGACATTTATGTTTGAGCAGAGCTTTAGGGACTGACTTTAGGGACTGAGTCTGTTTCTGTTGAAGTCAGGGAGATAGCCCTATTAATTTCCTTGCAGCAATATCAGGCACCAACACTGAAAAGAGCTGAATCAAAGATTCTTAGCTTTTATACTAATGCATAAAGAAGATATGGAACGAATGTTTTGACCCCTATGCCCACGTTTGCCTAATTTGTATATACAGGGACAATTTACTCTAAGTTTAATGGCAGTTTTACTTATGCATCTCTACAGTTTTCCATGCACATTCCCCAGCATGTGTGCTTCTCTTTTCAGATTAATGAAGAATCAAAATTAGAGTCCCTCTGAAAGAACAACTATACAGTGCAGTACGTGAATATAAAAGAGATGACTCATATATAGCAAATGGTCTTCTTTTTCACAAGATTACCCACAAAGTTGCCTTTCCAATCATTTCAAAGACTGTTGGTATAGGTAGACATTAATTATGTTCAGAAAGAATACTCAGTGCTTCAACCTGTTTCACTTATTGTACCAAACAACCTTCATCAAACAAATTTAAGTAATGACATACCTAGGCTAAATTTGAAACTGAATCCTCTGCACAAAACAAACAAACAAACAAACAAACAAATGAAAACAAACCAAAAAACACCACACCAAAAACCTGCACAAATCTGTGTGCTATTGTCAGGGCTCCCTCTTCTGCTCTGTGTCTTTTTGTTTCCCTTATTATATCATTGCTGGGCATTATTCTCTATAAACATCTCTGAGGTTACCATAGGAAGGCAATCAATAACATCCTTTTTTAAAAATTCTGAAATATGTTTTATTGAGTCTTGTCAGTTCACTATCATTTCTACAAGCCTATGGGGCTGATGTAAGAAGTCTCCCAAGTCTTAATTTTTTTTGTATGCTGTGCTGTGAATTACTAATTCTTTTGCTTCAGTGACAGACCTACAGATGTGTTATGATCACCAAATGATACTGCTAGTATAAGAACATCTTATTTCAGACAGAGAATCTAAAGAAGACTGGGGAAGTGGAACAATACTAAACTGGTTTAATATCTTCAGGTTTGGGTTTGGCTTTTTTATCTGATTCAGAGAAGTAAGATACAATTGAGAAGTTTTTTTTTCCTTACAGTTGTCATAATCTAAGGTCTTTTTTCAATAAAAGAACAAAAAGACGTGCTTGATACAGAAGAAATATTTATTTGTACCTAATATATTATACAAAAGTTCAAAAACAGCTTAACCTTGTAAAAATGTTAACTCTGTAATGCTACCAAGATCAGTGGCTATATGAATATTTACTTCGAGTTGTACATACAACTTTTTTCTGAATTTATCTAACTTATGCATTAATGAACTATCAGTTTTTATATGCTGATGATTTCATACATTGATGATTCATTTCCTCTTTCTTTCAAACTCCTACCTTTTAAAAAAATTCACGTATCTTTCTGCCCTCAGGTTCATAATATTCAACTCATGCATTATTTGATGAATATTCTGGATCCAATGCATTCCAAACCAGAATTTATTGGAAAACAATAACAACTAGTATATGTTCAATATCTAGTATGAAGCATAGGACTGCAGTAATGGCCCTGTGTTAAGCTTGTTCTCCCCATTGTATGATACAGGAGGAAAGCATTTGCAGACCTGGTGTCCACATGGGTCAAAATTTCCTTTGCAAGAGTGGACAATATATTCTGGTGTTAAATTTCTAGACTAGGTAAAAGATAAAAGCCATTTTTCTCATATCTAGTAGAAAGAGATTGTTTAAACCAAAATTACGTTTAAACTTCCACCTTATGTTCTTTTTATTAGTATGACCTATTGATTCAAGGTACCTTGTCCATTGATCCATTTGAATGTTTGGTCTTGTGTGGTAGTGGCTTTTTAAAGAAACTTTTACCATTCATTGAATATCCCATCTGCCTTGTTTTGAAAATCTGTCTCTTTTGCATTTTGAAAATGTTTTTTGATTGGACAAATGTATCTTTTACAGGAAGAGAGAAGCTTCTCAGCTCTATGTTCAGGCACATAAGGCATCATTCTTATTTTTTCAAAAGCTTCTCTCTTTACTAGTTATGTGAAATGCAAAGATATAGGAGCACATAAACCAATAATAGTTATTCAGTCTAAACTCTAAGGATAACTTACTACGGGCACTGGAGACTGAGATAGAATATTGTATTTGCATACATACAGTATATGGAGAACTGTTCTGTTTTATAGAGCAGCAATCATATTTAGTTTAATGTCTTATAAGTCCCATAAAATTACATTAAGAAATTTTGCTATTTGGCTGGTGAACAGTCTAAGCAGTGGTGTTAATTCATCATAACACCACTACTCTGAAAGCTCAAGCCTCATAAAGTTTGGGATATAAATATGCCAGCTCAGCTAAACGAGATCAGAGATCTTCCATACATTCTTTTGTAGGGTGGCATCCAAAAATCCTCTGTTCACCTAAATCTTTGAAGAATTTCTACCATTTGTAAACTGTTGAGGAGTCTTAATCATAGAAAAATCTCACTCTTCCCCTTCCGTTTCTAAACATATCCAGCCATCTGGTAACCTTTACAGGCAACTTAGTGAATTTAGGACATCACCAGAGTGCTAGTAGATGTGACATAACACCTCTGAGAGTTCTGCACTCTTACGGAACGGCAGATAGGTAACAGGAAACATTCCCAGGTAACCTAAAATGATATTAAGTGTTTTCTGGAGTAGAGGAGCTAAAACACAAAGCAATGACACAAGTACAATTGCTACAGCATATTTATCTTTTCTTTAGTGTGGACGATTCATGTTTGAGATTCCTTTAATTTTTACTTGAATATTTAAGTTTGGCCTGACATAAACCTGAATAGCATCTGATGATGCTGATCATGAGCTCTGCCAACCCAAAATAACAGCAACTTTTAGGATTCTTTTGTGTACTCATTTTTCATCTCTGTTTTGATCTGTGTCCTTCTTTTGATGTATTAGGAACTTCCAGGTGGTAGCAGGTGGAGTTACAAATGTTAGATAGCAAGGACACAGATTTTACTCTTGGCTAGACCGATAACCTATTTGCAATGAAAACAAGCTTGCTAAGCCTGAATGCACTGGCCTTTCAGTTCTGTATCAAATCTCCATCTGGGCTGTACTTTCTAATCAAACTCCTCCCATCCTCTTCATGGTGGATGTTAACTCCATATGGGTCGTCTCTGATTCTTTTACAGTTTCATAGAACATGAGTGGAGATGCTATCCAAGAAATCATCTGCCAATGATGACAGTTTGCCAGAGGCTGATACTAACCTGGAAAATATGTGATTTGCTGCATGTAGGGCTCCTTTCTTGGGGACACACACTTTTAAAATACCTTCACCCAAAACAGGTGCTTTATGTTTAATGAATGCTAAAGAGAAGAGGTGCAGAAAAATCAGCTGGGTCTGCTGTGCATCACTTTTGGTCTCTAGACTGAATTCCTTAATGACATTCTCATTAAAAGTTCCTGCTGCCAAATACTGTTTGCTTTTGCCTTTAGAACTGTCTGCATTGATAATGAGAGACTCATCTTGAAAGTTATTTACATAAATTCTTATTCTCCTGTCACTGCCACAGTCAGTAGCTCCATGTTGGTTGTGGGCAGAGCGAATACCCTGTGAATTAATTCAGAGCAGTGTGTTACCCTAGGGACCACAGACTACCTTACACCTTGCCACCCACCCCATCTCACCAAGAAAAATCTAACCCTGTTCTAGGACAATAACAATACTATGGCTTTTTTATTAAAGGAAATGCCTTCTTGTCTCTGAAATCTATTTCTGAGGTGATTTATCCCACTCTCATCAGGTTATCTGGCCAGTTAATGGACAATGCCCATCAAGAAAGCAGATGAAGTGGTCCTGTAAGTACCTCATGTCAAGTGGGGTTGCTAATAACTTTCTGGGTGTGGTCATCATAGGGCTGATAATGCTGCATGACAGCAAAGATTCAGAAGTGCACAGGTTCTGTGGAACACGCACAGAGATATTTCATTAAAATACTCTTTTAGGGGTCCACAATCTGTAATTCAGGAATACACTGGGTCATAGGCTGTGTCTTTGTGTTTGATGAGCCTAGGATTAGTTCCCTTAAATTATTTTTAAGTATCTAAGATCACAACAATTATTCTGAATTTAAATTTTCAGACTGCAAAACAAGTTTTGTTTTGGTGCTAAGTTAAAAAAAAAAAAATCATTATGTTTCTATAAGCATTATTTATTTAATATATCAACAAATCATTCTACTTTTGCTGTTAAAATTATGTGTATGAAGACTGGTCTAGATTAATTTTTTTTAAAGTATCTAAAAGTTCATGGCTTTTCTGGAGATTGTAAGAAGCTGAGTAACTTTATTCATATGTCTTCTGTAGTGTTAAGAGAGAAGTAGTGCTGCTTTACAGTATTTCCAGTCCAGATGGAAGAACCAAAAGTATTATTTTTGAAAGTGTGACACTTTATGTCATCACGTTTTTTTTTTACCTGGACAGCTGCACTTAGTGTTTAGATATCCAGATAAAGTTTAAGTAAGCAGCTGTGCTTCTGGTGATTATTCAAACAGTCTCTCAAATTTTTGTGGTTTGCCCATCACCAGTTAATACAACATTAAAAACTGACAAATAATCATAGAATCATTAAAGTTGGAAAAAACCTCCAAGATCATCAAGTCCAACCATCAACCCAACACTACTGTGACCACTAAACCACGGTACTTCTAGTAGCATGTCCACATGTTTTTTTTGAACACGTCCAGGGGTAGTAACTCCACCACCTCCCTGGGCTGTCTGTTCCAATGATTAACAAGTCTTTCAGTAAAGAAGTTCTTTCTAACATCCAATCTAAACCTCCCTTGGCACAACTTAACCCCATTTCCTCTCCTCCTATTGCTAGTTACTTGGGAGACCAACACCCACCTCACTATAACCTCCTTTCATGTAGTTGTGGAGAGCAATAAGGTCTCTCTTTAGCCCCCTCTTCTCTAGTTCAAACTATCCCAGTCCCCCCAGGTGCTCCTCACAGGACATGTTCCCCAGGCCCTTCACCAGTTTCATTGCCCTTCTCTGGACCTACTCCAGCACCCTGATGTCTTATACTGTGGTGTCAATTACCATGTTGCATTTTATTGTGACTTGTACAAGGTGAGTAACCTGCCTATTAATTTTCTGCTGCTTCTCACGTAGCATAATTATTTTTTCTATAACAATAGAAGGACTAAAGATTGTATGCAGCTAAAATTAGTTTTTTATTAGTAGCCAACTTAGTCCATTCCATACTCTGGAATATTCAACCTGGAGGGGAAAATTTTTTGATTATACATTGTGAAAAGTTTAATCCATGGAAACAAAATACATTTATAAGGCAGTGAATTCACCTAGAATGAGTCGATTTTGTTTCCTCAAAATATAGCCTTTCCCACAACAAATACAATTCACAGATTTTCTGTTTTATTTCATTAGAAATTATCTAGTATGTTAGCAAATGAAATTAAAATTATTTTCTTTTCTTCTATTTCCCAAAAGCATAACTTTTTTTGGCTTCCAGCAGCCAACAATACTGGATAGTGTTTTTTCCTCGGGAAAGAAAAATATTTTCACCGAATCACCATAACCATTTCCAGTGCTGATCTGCTCTACATTTGAAGATGGTGAAAGTTTGGCTTCAGGAATGGCACTGCACAAGGAAGATGGAAGCCCTACCTGTACACTGAAATGCTCCATCTTCAAAGTAAGTGTTTTTCGTATTTTTTTCAAAGACAAAGGCACTTGAAACGAAAGACCTAATACTCTGTCGCTCTGTAAAGTCATTGGCACAAGCATAAGGAAGTTGTAACATGATACAAAATGTGAATTGTGTCATTTACACTCAGTTTGTGTTTCTGATGAAGGGCAACCTGAAGAAAATTAGCCTAGGCTTTTTTAAGGCATGCATACAATTCTTGTTTTTGTAGATGGAAGATAATAGTATCTTGTGGATAGTTTTATACACACACAGTAATGCAAGCAAATTCATAGTCTTCAAGATGCCTTTCTGAAAACTAAACAAAAGTTTTGATGTCCTCATTACATCAATTTGAGGCTGGTGGTAAATGTAACTGGGGGTTGATGGTCATGAGGTTAAGGCTCTGGAGGCCATAGTCTCCTCTGACAGAGCTGTGTGCACTAGAGAACCACAGGGTAAGGTAAAGGCAGCTCTCTATCTCCCCCAGTATCCCTGTAGACCATAGGACAACATCCCAGCTCCCTTAATGTAGCCCCAGATGGCTGTGCAGATGGGAGTGCTGCACCCCGGTGCCCAGTGAGTGCCTGTGTAACATACAGGAGCCCCCCACAAGGTTGATGTTAGTTCCAGATCTGGTCCAGACAGCAGTGTGACCACCAGACCATGAGCCACCTCAGCACTGGGACTTCCAGGTTCCGTTCCTGGAGCTCACAATTCCTGTGGGCCCCAGCCTCCCTGTCTCTGAGAGCATTTACCTTCCTTGTTCTGGTGGTTGGAGGCTGAGTTGATTCCTGTTTGGAGATGGTCTGAGGGAATATAGCCCAGAAGTCCCCACTTTGTTCCAAGAGATCTAGTTAGAGCCTTTCTCAACATGACCAAACACCCTAAGATTCTCTCTAGGAACAATTTCTTGTTATTGTTGGCATTTATTGCCTGGTAGTCTCAGTCTTTTAACGTCTTGCTGTTTACAAATGGATCAAAGGGCAGTGCAAATCATTAGAACTAGCAGTGCAAAGTTACTCTTTTTGGCAAAATCCCGCCTGCTGTCATTTGCTATAGTTAAGACTTTTGCCTGAAGCCTTGAATGTCTCACCCTGACACCAGCCTGCAGTAATTAATCATTAAACAGTGATTGAGGCAGTGGACTCTAGAAAATATCTTCATATTCTACCATATGCTGAAGCCAGCTGCAGCAAGCACTCAGAGAAAAGCCACACAGAGGAAAACACTCTGCCCGACAGTCCCCTGCTGTGAAGTCCGAGCACAGAAAGCCTCTAACGAAGGGCCACAGACAGACTGTTTGCTTGTATTGACCTTCATTACCTGAGATTGTTTAGAAGGCAAAATGTCAGTGTTAATGCGCTAGAATTTTAAACATTATCGCATTTTAATGACTATTTCCAGCCTCTCACATACTCACAATGTGGAACAAAAATGTGGATTAGTGTAATGAAAGGTTATAACAACAATAACAACAACAATAATGAGGGATGGGCAGATGTGTTTTGCTTAATTTCAAACTCCCCTGGAGCGTCTCGGTTTTGGAATTAAGAGCAGTTTCCACCCACCCGAGGTTCATGTTTTATTTGGGGCTGGCCCAGTGCCACGGCTGGGCAGTCACAGGCCACAGCAGTCGTCCAAAGCTGGGCATGAGCCTGCCTCCAGCTCTGGTGAATGTGAATGAGCTGACAGATCCCCTCAGAAATGTCAGGGTCAACAGTAGAGTAAGGTACAGGAAATGAGCATCTTCTGAATTATGGAGTCACCAGAGCCAGGGTGATTGGCAGGCTACACACTAATATTATGGTTTCAGAAGTCCCTTTAAGATCCAGGTGACTTCCCAAAAGTCACAGGCATCCTGGATATCCTTCACATGCCTTCTACATGTTGTCTCCGCTGTGTTGTCTGCCTTGCACAGGTATGCAAATGAACAACAAGCTAGATGAGACATGTTTTAAGGAATGTTCCCTTTAAAAATTATAGGCTTTGGTATTCTGTTTTTGCTAGTAGACACAGAATCCTTGTCATTTGTGCTACTGACATTTCTGCAGATACACTAGGAATGGTTTCAAAGCTGAGAGAGAGTTTCTTTTGAAAACTTGCTTCTCACCCTGCATAATAGCACCTTCTCTTGTTGGAGCGCTAGAAACTTTGTCATTCCTAAAACTGACCTTTTTGAATGCCTCTGTTTATGCAAACACGAGTCTCCCTCTGAAGCTTTCCTTCAAAACAGAAAAGAACTTTTACACAAATATTTGTTTTATGGGGAGCCCACAAATCTCACAAGAAATCCAGGAAGCAGTTTTGCTTGTGCTGCCCTTTCCCTGCTCTCTCTTCTTGGTTTGCAAAAGAAGTTAATCATACTCAGATGGTATAAAGTATATTTGAGTGGACATTTACACTTAGAGGTAAAAAAGGGACTTCACATTGAAAGAAGTAATTTTCCATATAAATCATACCTACACTGTATGTGTGTGGGGGAGTGATGTCCCATGATGTTGTGGCATCCAAAAATGTAAATGGCTTGAAACTAAAGTCTGCGGAACTGATGAAAGAAAAACTCAACAGAAATAAAGTCATGAGGAAGCAGTCTCTTGCTTAGAACTATAGTTGCACTGCAGTTTTTGTTATTCTGTGAGGAAAAGCATCTCTCTGCACCTGCCCTGCTCCTCTGTAAGGATTAGCTACAGGCCCCTTTCACAGAGAGGAGCTTGAGATGAGCACACCTTCCCTGCTCCTCATTCATAAGTGCTGTAATGCAGGACAGATCAAGGCCATAGCTAAATACAGAGAACAGCAGTGGGATCAGAGGACCAGACAGTCCTATATCTGCCAGTCCTATTTGTCCAGGGTTACATCTCAGTCCCCTATTCAGGAAAACATGCTGGGCCATATACATCTAGCATAACAAATACAGAAGTGGTTCTGTTTTGCTGGAAGAGTTTAAATCGGTTTATTTTGAAATTTTTCAGTAAATCATTAAACAGCATTTCTCTGTGAAAACTCAAGGGAGTAGGGGTTCAGCCTTACACTTTTTTTCCAAAAACCAAGTTCCCTGGAAGCTTTTCCATAATGAAATGTGAACTTCTCTCAGACCAAGCTTTGCCCAGGGCATAAAGTGATTCATTACTCTGGGGAAACATAAGTGATGGAGTTGCACCCAGGGTCTCACTGGAGACTTGATTAGGAGGAGTCCAAAGTATGCAGATTTTTTAATTTTATTAAAAAAAAAAAAAAAAAAAAAGTTATTCAGGATGCTCTGAGAAGTCTTATTTGTCCAAGAAAGAAAATTTTATAAATATTTCTGTCCTGTTACCAGGTATGTTTTAATTAGAGATTAATAGCAGCTTTATTGGACAGATACTGGTACTTTGGCCCACCTATATGTATGTATGACCTCATAGTGCATAGAACAGATTTAACAGAAGTTTCTTTGTCACTAAAATGTCTTATATAATCAGAAATGCTGCCCATCCATCTTTTTTTTCTGCAGTTTTCTAATTGCTGGCACTAAACATATGATTAATTTGTGGGTTTCTTTTGTTGAGAAAAAAGGGATGGAGTCTTCTCGTTGTTTCATGTCTAGGATCTGACATGGTATTTGCAGAGGACAAAGTCTATTAATGGTGTATTTTTGATTTTAAGTTGCTTACATTAAGTTTATGTTTATAGGAACTTGTGGCTTGGGATCCTTTTGCATAATTTCAATATTCATCATTATTGAATTTGTATTTATTTTACATAAACGTAAAATATATGTACGTCTATATTTACATATACACATAATTATGTGATTTTTACAAAAATGTATTATTATATAGTTATGTGTTATGTTTACATAATATAATATAAAAGTATCTATTTTAAATAGTTTGGTTTGGGACTTTTTTCAGTTACTATTATTGTCGTTACTACTAAACCAACACTATTTACTGTAGTGGGCTGCTATCACATTAAAAAAAAAAATGGTCTTTGCCTTCAAATTGTTACAGTATGAAAGATAATAGAAGTGAATTGGCTAATGGAAGAAATGAGGAGTACAACAATCTACTATACAGAGCTATGACTGGGTGACAGCCTAGGTACATCAGCATTCCATTAGGGATTTTTTCATAGGGATTGATCAGTATACAATAAGACAAATGAGGTAAATTACAATCTTGCATCTAAGGCCTGAGCTGAAGGGGAAGAGAAGAACTCTCAGATTTTCTTCCTAGGTCCCGATTCTCTTCTTCTAGTCTTGCTTCTTTGCAGCTGATGGTAGAACGTGCCTGAACAATGTTGTTTTATGTCATCAGCAAGGGAGAACCATGCGAGGAGCGTGTTTAACAATTCAACACATGTTGGGAAGTTGGAGGAGTGAATGATTATACCAGGTTCTCTCCAAAATAGTTCCACTACCAGCAAATGTACCTTTTTCATTCAAAATACTTTCCTGTGGCTAGAAACACTGGATGATTTCAGACTAGTCAGCAACACCATTATCAAAACCCAATAACACAGTTCTAGAGCATCACTATTATGATAACCTGATGAATACCAAGATGACCACCACTAAACTGTTGAGTCTTCCCAAAATGAGATTCAGGCTGCATTGATGTACCCGTGTATCGCAATATACATTGGAATATAGTAATGGTACACTCCAACATCATACGAAGCAGGATATTATCAAATATATGTGCCAAAGATATATCTTTGCCTGAAAGAACTGCATTCTGTTACATTATTCCCCAAAATGGGCTTGATAGAGCTCATCAGCAAAGTGGCTCAATTTTTATCCTGTTGTGGTTTGAGGCTTGGAA
>NW_008619129.1:11042-11309 GCF_000691845.1 Merops nubicus | reverse complement strand
TATATATTTTTAATGAAAATAGAGCAGATCTTAACTTCAAAATAATTCCACAACATGGTATATTCAACTGTTTCACAGCAAAATGCTGGTTGTAGAGCGCATCCCCACCTCCATGGCCCTGCCTAGCCTTCTTGGGGCTCTGTCTGACCCTACTTCTCCTTACAGGGCTTGATCCTCATTCCCCACCAGTGGACCAATGTCCTAGGCCAGCCTTAGCCTGTTGCTGTCCCCATGGATGTGCCCAATGCATGTGGCTGGGGCGTGCCC